>NC_023756.2:14987687-15141196 GCF_000499845.2 Phaseolus vulgaris
AGCGGGGAATCGAAGCTAACCCGGAGAAGTGCGCAGCAATCGTGGCAATGAGGAGCCCAACGACGGTAAAGGAAGTGCAGCAGCTCACCGGTCGCTTGGCAGCCTTGTCCCGGTTTATGTCCGCTGGAGGGGAGAAAGGTCACCCATACTTCCAGTGTCTCAAGCACAACAGCAGATTTCTCTGGACGCAGGAGTGCGAGGAGGCCTTCATTAAGTTGAAGGGGTATCTGGCAAGCCCACCAATCTTGCGAAAGCCCCAGGTAGGCATCCCTCTTCGTCTATACTTTGTTGTTACGGAGAGGGCAGTCAGTTCAGTCCTGGTGCAAGAGCAGGACCAGGCCCAGAGGCCTGTTTACTTCGTGAGTAAGGTGCTGCAAGGCCCTGAAACAAGGTACCAGGCCCTCGAGAAGGCTGCTCTGGCGGTGGTATTCTCAGCCAGAAGACTCAGGCATTATTTCCACAGCTTCACAGTGGTGGTGATGACTGATCTGCCTATCCAGAATGTATTGAAGAAACCTGATGTGGCAGGAAGGATGGTCAAATGGGCAGTAGAATTGTCAGAATTTGATATTCAGTACGAGCCCCGAGGACCGATTAAGGGGCAGGTGTTCGCAGACTTTGTAGTCGAGCTATCATCAATCGCGACACCTGCAGAAGGGCTAGATTTCCGATGGGTGTTATCGGTGGATGGCTCCTCTAATCAGCAGGGAAGCGGCGCTGGAGTCATCCTGGAAGGACCAAACGGGGTACTGATCGAGCAGTCCCTCCGTTTTGCCTTCAAAGCTAGCAACAATTAGGCGGAGTATGAGGCCCTGATCGCAGGAATGTTGCTAACAAGAGAAATGGGAGCAAGAAATCTGCTGGCCAAGAGCGATTCGTTACTGGTCACTGGGCAGGTTACGGGGGAGTTCCAAGCAAAAGATCCCCAGATGGCAGCCTACCTGGAGTATGTGCAGCTCCTGAAGACGTCCTTCACCGAGTTTGAGTTAGTACATGTGCCAAGAGAGCAAAACGCCCGAGCAGACCTGCTTGCCAAGCTGGCCAGCTCAGGCAAGGGGGGGAAGCAGAGGACTGTCATTCAGGAGACCCTGAAGGTGCCGCGCGCGTTCGTATCAGACAACCAGGTGCTTCATGTATACAAGTCAATGGAGCGTCTAACGATCGGTCATCGGTCGTTGACTCAAGAGACGCTAAGAGCACCGAGGGTGAGATCGCGACCCTCAAAGACCGGTGAGTCGATGGAGGTCCATGCGGAGAAGGAACCCCACACCTGGATGACGCCATACCAGCTATACTTAGAAGATGGTGTACTCTCGCTCGATCTGACAGAGGCAAAAAGGATAAAGAGGAGTTCAAGTAAGTTCACTCTTATAGATGGAAACCTCTTTAGATTTGGATTTTCTCACCCTGTGCAGATCTGTGTGCACGGCGAGCAATGCACCAGACTCATGTCTGAGCTGCATGAGGGGGTGTGCGGAAGCCACGTAGGTGTTCGCGCCTTGGCAAGTAGAGTACTCCGCGCGGGGTACTACTGGCCAAAACTGAAGGAAGATTGCATAAGGTTTGCTCAGCGATGCAAACAATGTCAACTGCATGCAGATTGGCACAAGGCACCCCCTGAGGAGTTGAGGTCCATCCATAGCCCGTGGCCATTCCATACATGGGGGATTGACATCCTAGGACCCTTTCCCTTGGCGACAAGGCAGATGAAGTTCCTCATTATGGCCATTGAATATTTCACCAAGTGGGTGGAGGCAGAGCCAGTTGCACACATCACCGCACAGAAAGTCGAACACTTCGTCTGGAAGAACATTGTCTGCCGCTTCGGAATACCCAAGAGGCTGGTTTCCGACAATGGCACCCAGTTCACCAGTCATCAGCTGAGAAAGATGTGTGAAGAGTTAAAGATACAACAGGTTTTCGCTTCAGTGGAGCACCTACAAACAAATGGGCAGGTGGAGTCAGCAAATCGGGTGCTGCTCAGGGGGCTGAAGCGAAGACTAGACAAGGCCAAAGGAGGCTGGGCAGAGGAGGTCCCCAGAATTGTATGGTTTTATCACACCACCCCACAGTCCAGCACCCATGAGACACCCTTCAGCCTTGTTTATGGGACAGACGCCATGATTCCTGTGGAAATACAGGAGAGCTCCCCCAGATTCTTGAACTTCGTTGCTGAAGAGTCCAATGAAGAGCGTAAGGTGAATCTGGATCTGCTAGACGAAGTGCGGGAAGAGGCCAGAGTCAGTGCCGAAGCTGTGAAGAGAAGAGTGGAGCGGAGGCACAACTCTAAAGTGAGGCCCAGGCGTTTCCAGGAAGGTGATCTGGTGATGAGAAAGGCGCATCAGAATGACATGCAGAACAAGTTATCCCCAAAGTGGACAGGCCCGTACAGAGTGGTGGAGACATTAGAGAACGGAGCCTATCGCCTAGAGACTTTGGAAGGAGGAGCAATCCCCAGAACATGGAACGCCACCCATTTAAAATTTTATTTCAGTTAAAGTTGTACAGTAATAGGCGTTCTCGCGCTAAAAGACACATGTTTGTATGTGGTGGAAACAGCTGAACAGACAAGGGGGCACTCTTTTCCCTAAGGAGGGTTTTTAACGAGGCCGCCCAATTAAAGAAAATTTCCAGCATATCAAGTGTGCTCAAGTATTTAAGTTAAAATCCTCCTTGCCCCAGGTGCAAGTGCAGGTGATTGGTTAGGCCCTACTTGCCCTAGGCGCAAGTACTGGCACCGATCTAAGTCTTCCTCACCCCAGGTGTGAGTGCAAGCAGTTAAAGGTTTGAAAAGCCAGGGGTGCTAGTAAGACCAAGGGGGGAAAGGAAAGGTTTTGACAAAACGTCATTACCCACTTGGCATACACCAATATTGGCCCAGTAAGACTCTTAGTCCGAAACCTTTCTCACCCCGGGAGTGAGACAGGGAATGAGCGACTCAACCCGCCAAAGGGTGATGACCTTGGGGAAAGTAAGAGGGGTTAGCGAGAAACACTTTTCTTTCCCCAAGACGAGGCATCACCTTGAGCGATCGATGTCAAAGTCCTTTATGCACTTAGCGCTAGAGCGACAGAAAAAGCTAAGTAAAGACTAAAGAGCGATCACTGATGAGTCGTCAGTAATTGGCTAGTAGTGCAAAGCAGCGCACGAGGACTGTTAAACATCAAGCTGAGGGAATAGCCAGTCGTGATCAAGCAGAAGCAAAAGAGTAAGAGAAGCAGATCGCGCTAAGCCTAAGCTGGTTAACACTTAGTCGTGCGCAAAGAGTAAGAGAAGTAGATCGCGCTAAGCCTAAGCTGGTTAACACTTAGTCGTGCGCAAAGTAAAAGACGAAGCTCAAGATCGCGCTAAGCCTAAGCTGGTTAACACTTAGTCGTGTGCGAAAGGAAAGGTAAAGCCCAAGATCGCGCTGAACCTAAGCTAGCTAACAGTTAGTCGCGCACATAAAGATAAGTGAAGTTCGAAGAAAATACAAGGGAAGAAATTTATGCAACAAAGGAAGCATTGAGAGTTTGTATTCACGGTCAAGTCTTATACAAATTTCAGAGTAATAAGAAAATGGTGCAGAAGTTAAATTTACAGAGAAGAAAAAAGATTAAGGGGCAGGAGGGATGAGCTTCCCATCTACCACTTCATGATAGATGCTGAACTGCGAGAGGTCCAGGTCCGGGAGAACGCATCTGATTTGCTCGAGTGCTAGCTCGAATCCATCGGTAAGGGCATCAGCACCCACATTCATCAAATCAGCATTCTCCGCCTCCAGTTTCTGCTTTGAGGCCTCCGCAGCATCCCTCTCGGTGGTAATGGCAGCAAGGGAGGAGGCAGCTTCGGACAGTTTGCCCACCACCTCCTCGAGTCTCTTCTCTCCAGCTGCAGCTGTTTCTTTGGTGGACTCGAGCTCCCCCAATAGCTGAGTGTTCTGTTGGCGCAGGGAGGAAGTCTCGGCCTTAAGCTCCACCACCGTGCAGTCCAAGGAGCTAACAGCTTGCCCCATCAAGATCTCTGTCTTGATGGTCTCTTGGACCTGCGCTAGGTACTCCCTCCTAGCTTTCTCCACCATGCCCCGCATCAACTCCACAGATCCTTGGGCAGCTTCAAAGTCACTTCGCAGTGACTCCTTGTCGTGCTCAAGATCCTTCACCCTCTTCTCCAGGGCTAGTTGCTTGCGATGCTGGGTGGAAAACTCCAGAGAGAGCACCACCTGCTTGGCCAGGTGCATATCCACCTCATCACCACTCCACTCGACAAGCTCCCGGTTGCTTATGAGCTGTCGAACCAGGGTGATGACCCTGCTGAAGTTCTCGTGGGTGGCCCCAGAAGCGCTTGGGCGCGAGCTAGACCCACCACATTCAGTAGCGGTGTTAGGGATTGGCAGCAGTGGTGGTGGTGCACCCCCAGTCTGGGCAGAAGCGCCCCCAGCAGGATGAGCGGATGGACCAGGTGATTGGCCTGCTGGGGGGGAAGATAGCAGTTGGGTAGTTGGAGGCAGCTGGTGGCCTGGAGAAGGAAGGTTGATGGGCTTTGTGGCAGTTTGAGCGCAGGGAGGAGGGGAAGACCCTTCCTCTACTTCCACCACCTCAATCTCTCCAGGCTGGAGAGATGAGGCCCCCTCAACTGCTGACCTTTTCCTTTGGCGGTGTACCAGAGGAGAGCCTGAGCTCTCCTCTTCAGTTGAAGCAGCAGTAGCAGCAGCGGTTGAAGCGGAAGCCTTCACCAGCCTCTTCCTTTTCTTCCCTGGCTCGGGGCCTTCAGCTGGCGCGACCGAGAGTGGAGGGGCTGCGATGGGCTCTGTTGTGGAAGAAGAGGAGCCAGTGCCCTTGGCTCCCCTACGTTTGGCAAGCTCCAGCAGGGCCAGCCTCCTGTCTTTCCCCGTCATTGAGTCTGCATAGACGAGAAAGGGAGGGGTTAGTTGGCCAAGTTATGCAAGTAAACCAAAAAGCACATAAAAACATGCATGAGAAGAGACAAGTATCCTAAGAGGTGCAAGAAGAGCTACCTATATATTTTTTCAGAGCCACCACATCAAATTCATCTTTGATGAGGCGGGCGGAGTTGTACTTGGCCCCCAGGAGCAGCCCACACAGCTCGCGCTCATAGGGGGCCATAGCTTCGAGGTCCCTGGATTTCTTGAACTCGACTCCAGGAACCCAGTAGAGGGGGTACCCCTCGAGCAGGCTTGGACTTTGAGGGGTAGCAGATATCATGTAGAATCTGCCCTTCCAATCTTTGAAGGATTGCTGGTACAGGCCCAGGAGCACCCGTCCAGCAACCCCGTTCAGGCTCACCCAGGACCTGTCCCCAGGGTTCTTCGCTTCGAAAAAGTAAAGGAACACGTCCACGGAGGCGTTGTGCCCGAAATGAATGCAGAGGATTTGAAACGCCCGGATGAAGGCCCAGGCATTTGGATGGAGTTGGCAGGGCGCGACGTTTAACTCCATCATCAGCTCCTTTTCGAAGAAAGTGAAAGGGAGGCGCAACTTTAGTCTTTTGAAAATGGCGGAGTAGATGAAGAGAAAGGGCACCCCATTGGTGGCCCTGTCATCTACGCAGATAGGCATCCCTCGAGGAGGAATGCGGATTTGAATGTTGAAGTCGTTCTCCCTGTCGATGGAGCAGGAAGGCTCATCGGGGTTGCGACTTAGCAGGGACTGGAGATGGCCCTCAGGCGGTAGAGTGGAGGTTTCGGCGAGCAATGCCAGGGGAGCCCATTGGTAGACCCTGGCATTGTTGTGGTAGGAGGTAGCCACAGGCGGTGGTGGAGCTGGCGCACTCGCGGAAGGCTGTGCACCAGAAGAAGAAGCAATGATGCGCGCAGTTTGTTTCAAGCGAGCCATCGTGAGATAGCTGCAAATGGAGGAAAAACGAAAAGTCAGAATAAATGGGAGAAGGAGGAATGATGAATGTTTCGGTGAAAACAGAAAAGGGAAAGGAAAAGGAGATGCCCAAATGAAAAGAAGAAGAAGAAGAAGCAGAAGCCAGAGTAAGAGCCTGAAAAAACCCTAGCGCGGGTTCGAGAGAGGGAAATGGGGAAGATGAATGCATGATAACTAGAATGATAAATGCAATCGGTAAAGATGACCAAAAAAGGGCCAGGGAAAAGAAAAACCATACCTTTGAATGATCGCAAGAGATTGGGAAGCAGAGAATTTGAAGAAAGATGGGTGCGCAGAAGAGAAGTTCGTAGAGAGTCTGGGAGTTGAATGAAGAAGATGAAGGAACAGTGGAAGGGCGCGCCAATTTGAATAAGAGAAGCGCTAGCGACGCGCAGCGCTGGCCGTTGATGGGGCCACGTGTCGTGGGATTAAGAGAAGAAGCCCAAACGTTAAAGAGGCAGCACGTGAGGTGGCACGTGAGGCGGCCCCACTTGCCACGTGGACTGGGGCACGACCACTTAGTCTCTTCGCTGAGAACGAGTTCTCGACTCGAGACTGGGGGGCTTGTGATCCGATCGGTCATCGGTAGTCGATGACGTCAGCAGCAGAAAACCACGTGGACCACTCGAAGGGTGACACGTGGACCAGGTGGCAGAGAGGTCGGAGGGACGATCGCCAAGAGAGGTGATCGGTGGTCAGTAACCAAGTTACCACCGACAGATCAGGCGACAGAGAGGTCGGGGGATAGATCACCCAGAATGGTGATCGGTGGTCAGTAGCCAAGTGACCACCAGCAGACCGGTTCCCAGACTCGCGCCTGGAGGCAGAGCGCGATAAGCGAATAAACACTGATCAGTCATCGGGGTGTTTTCATCGGGGTCTCGTGTTACACGCAGTTAAACTGGGAATGAGGTTCCCAGCGAGAGCGTTACGCATGGATCTCGCATGTGCACACCTCAGGGAATCATGCACGAGAGTGGCCTGAGGGAACTAGTAAACCAGCCAGTGGTTGGTGATTCCCTCAACCCATTACGTGCATGGCATCGTGAAGGGTAAGCTGTATACGCAGAGAGCAACGTTTGGTGAGTGTGCCTAGACCAGCCACACCCGACGTTCTCCCAAGAGTATGCGATCTGCCCAGATAAGAGAAACGTCCTACGTTACTCCGCGAGGGCGTAACTTAGGCCCACAAAGAGAAGCGCTAGAGCCCTTCCAGTAAGTGACACGTGTGTGGTTAGATGTGAGTTGCAGGCTTCCACGTGTCATCATTTGAGAGGGGTGCGGTCCAGACAAAAGAGCACTCCGTACCACTAAAGGTACAGACAGGCGCAGCCAAGCGCAGACATGCGCAGACTCTCACGCTCCCCATTGCTGATTCTGAAGGTACGCTTTCTCTGAAAAGCATAAGAGGGTTCTGACACATGCCAGAAAAGCATAACAGAATTCTGTTATGCCCAGAAGCAGAGAGAGAGAGAGATAAAAGAAAGAATCGGGGTGAGAGTGAAGGAGGGAGGAAAAAAAAGAGAGACAAAAAACAGAGTGCAAGTTTTTCTCACACACACATTACTAGTTTCCAGTTTCTGGTGGTTCTGTTGGACTAACTTGATCGTCGGAGTGCAAACGGCCGCTAGAGGCGCCGTCTGTGTGTTTTGCAGGTCAAATTTGAAGACATCTGAGAGAAAGTTCGGAGGGTGATTCTGCAGAAGACGCAGTCGCGTAGACAGGGCAGAGAGTGCTACGAAGCGATTCGTCCACGTTCGAGTTGCCGGCAGGATCAAGTACATATGGTACCCTTTTTAGTCTAGGGTCCAGTATGATTAATACCTTTCCTTAGGAAGCCATTTGGCCAACCCTTTTGGAACAAGGTACCTTCTAGCTTTACATGTTCTAGATATATGTCCAGATTTCATACAATAAAAACAAGTTGTAGAATACATTGTATTTGAACAGCTAACAGAGGAAAAACCTGTTTTAGAAGGAACAAAAAAACTGGACAGCTTTTTCACATTGCTTTTCATTCCAGGATTATATCGTAGACCATTTTTATTAAAAACAGCATTCTGTGAACCTAATAAAGTTTCAAGATTTTCTCTTCCTTTGGTGAAATTTGAAAGTGTTTTTAACAAATATTCAACCAGTTTTTCCAACTTCTTACAATTATCACCGGTTTTTATTGATGCATCCAAACAGGTTAATTCAAGGCTAACCAATTCAGTTTTAGCGTTGTGCAGTTCTTCTTCAAGAGCTTTGACCTTAGGTTCAAGTACCTTATTTACTCTATTCAATTTGTTGCAAATGACAACTAATCTGTTTGCTTCATCATGTGTTTCCTTAAAGGCAATTAACAGCTGATCATAGTTTTCAGAATCAGTAGAAAAATCACTTACTGAATCAGAGTTAGATTCTTCATCATTCACCATAAAGCACTGATTTGCTTCCTCACATTCGGTTGAGGAATCACTAGATGAGGATACATCATTTTCTTCCCATGAGATGTATGCTCTTTTGCCTTTGCTTCTTTCACTCTTCTTGCTTGCTAATTTTTCTTTGTTTTGATTGTTTGGACAATCAACCTTTATATGACCTGGTTTACCACATCCAAAACAAGTGTAATTGGAAGAATTTGAATCATTGGATTTAGAATACCTCTTTCTTTGTTGAGTTCTGTCACAGTTTTTCTTTCTAAGAAACCTGCTGAATTTTCTGGTGAGCAGACTCAATGTCTCATCTTGTTCAGGATTATCTTCTTCCTCACTTGTATCATGTTCCATGGTAGTTTTCAAGGCAATTCCTTTGGCTCTTTTCTCCACAGTTTCTTGTTATTTCAATCTTTTCAGCTCTAGTTCATGCTCCATCAGCTTTTCAAAGAGTGCAACAATGGACATCTTGGATAAATCTCTGGATTCTGAGATTGCTGTTACCTTAGGCTGCCAGCTTCTATCAAGGCATTTCTGCACCTTTATGTTGAGCTCTTCCTTGTCAAAGACTTTGCCAAGGCCAGTGAGGTGATTTACAATATGTGTAAATCGTTTCTGCACATCTGCAATACTCTTATTCTGAACAGTTCGTATTCCTGAATGAGTGAGTGCTTCCTTGCTCGTTTCACATCATCCGTCCCTTCATGAGTTACCTCTAGTACCTCCCACATCTCCTTAGCTGAGTTACATTGAGAAACACTAAAGAATTCATCCATATTTAGTGCAGATGTGATGATAGTCTTGGCTAGAGAGTCATATTGAGCCTTATTCCTCTCGGTTTCACTCCATTCTGACCAAGGCTTTTTCACAGTTTCTTCTTTGACAAGTTGCATAAGTATAAAAGGAACACTGACCACTGCATCCCAAATACCCATATCAATAGACTCCATAAAAATTTTCATCCTAATTTTCAATAAACGCACCTTCAGCAAAAGGCATTTTAAACTCAGACATCGTGCATACACTTGAGCAAAATACAAGCCCTAGCTCTTGATACCAATTGTTAGAGTTAGGCAGTGTCTAAGTTCAAGAGGGGAGGGGTGAATTGAGCTTATCAAATTTACAGTGTAACAGAGGTGAAAAGAACAGATTGATATTAAACGAAACAAATTGTTTTTACAGATGACTTTAGCACAACCAGAACATGATCAGCACGGTTTAGATCAACCAGCAGCAATACCAGAACCAATCTAGAGTTGCAGTTTGTAGCACAGAATTAATCAATTTTACTTAACATAAGCCATCTAGAGTAATGAATGAAATGTCACAGTTCAGTTAAAGGAAACAGTTCACCCTTTTTACCATATTACAGATTCACACATCAGCTTGATTTATGTTTAGAGGATTGATTAACAAGTTAGAACGGCAGATTTAACCAGGTCCAGAATTAATAGATTTAGTTTTAATAGAACAAATTCCTTTCTTGACAGATTATGTGAAAACACAGAATTAAGTGCAGGGATGAGAAGAGAAACACAAGAGAATTTTTATACTGGTTCACTCATCAAGAGCTACGTCCAGTTCACCTTACTCCAAGGTGGAATCCACTAAAAACAGATACAATCCATTACACACACACAACAATTCTTGAACCCTTCAAGAACTTCAACAACCAAGGCTGAAAAACACTATTTCAGCATACCTTGCACTCCAAGAAACCCTATCTAGAGTGACTAACACTTATACCTATTACAAGAATGAATAAGGAAAAGATTACACCTGAAACTGTGTTGCAAGAACATAAACCAGTTGTTCTATTTGCTCCAAGGCAGTACCATCACCTTCAACCAACACAAGGTTCTTCAAGAACAAGCTCACATATATTTCTCTTTTGAAAAACCTTTGCAAAACCTTTTCAATTCTCTTTTTCACACACTAAATGTTGTATCTCTGTCAAAACTGTGATTGTTCAGCATTCCTTCATGTGAGAAGGGCATTTTATTTTATAGAGAACAGTTTCTAACCACTTTTAAAAAACAGTTACAAAGCAGTTTAAAAAACAAAAGATTGATTCTAAAAGCAACAGGTTAAATGTTGATAAAACTGCCAGCTCAGCTTAACTGAAATAACAGACTGAGCTTTACCTTTGGTGCCCTAACAGAATTTCGAAAAGCCTTTAACAGAGAAGAAATAAACTAATTGCTTCTCAGTAAAACAAATTTATTTTTGTACTGAATGAAACCATTTAAGAAAACTTTATAAAGCTTTTCCAAAACCATTTAACCACATCATGAGCTTGATCTTACTACCTTGATTTGGCATCTAGGATGGGTAATGCAGCAAAAGGCAACCTTGAATACACACAAGCCTACAATACAGAAACCTAAGACACATAGCCACTTTCAAAGCAACATAGCTAAAGACTACATCAAACACACCAATGCAAGGTTGAGATGAGCTTCATCCATCTCCAACACTTTTCACTTGTTTCCCTTTTTGGCATGCTTCACAAATGTGATCCCTCTCAAACTTGAGCTTTGGTAGCCCAATCACAAGATCTCTTGAAATTAACTTGTTCAAGTGATTCATGTGAATATGAGCAATTCTTCTGTGCCAAAGCCAAGATTCATCTTGCTTGGATAGAAGACATCCAATTGAACATGGTGAAGAGATATCTAGAAGATACACATTATTGACTCTCTTACCTACCAATATTACCTCTTTGGTGTTGGGTAGACAGATTTCCCATGTGTTTGATTTGAACATCACTTGATATCCCTTGTCACATAGTTGGCTAATGCTCAGCAGATTATGCTTTAGGCCTTCTACATAGACCTCATCATGGATGACCAAGATGTCTTTGTCTCCTATGGATCCTCTCCCAAGAATCCTTCCTTTGTTGTTGTCCCCATAGGTGACATGTCCTTCTTGCTTAAAGGAGATTCTCAGGAACTTTGATTTATCTCCTGTCATGTGCTTGGAACATCCACTGTCCAATTACCATTGTTTCTTGCTCTCCTCCAAGATTTCCTACAAAGAAAATTTTCAAGTACAAAGATTTGGTCCCCATATGAATGTGGGTCCATTTGGTTTACATTCATCAATTAAATTTTTATTACACTTAGGAATCCACTTCATAAAACCCTTAGGAACAACATATTTTCTGATTTTATAGAACCTCACAGAATGGCCTCTTTTCATGCAATAAAAGCATGTAACAATCGGTTGTTTCGATGGTCCAATCAATTTTTTTTCTAGCATTTTCAAAAATGATTTTGAAAATCTATCTTGCTTGTTTTGTGGATTAAAACCTAATCCAGCTTTTCCAAAAACACAGGTTTGAGATGCCAAGACATTCTCAAAGTCGGATTGACCTTTAGACAGCTTATCCACAATTTTAACAAGATAGTGGACCTTATTTTCAAGATTTTTGCAATTTTCACAAACAAGAGTATAATACTTGCAAGAGGAGTTTTTGTAGATGATTTCAAGGTTTTCAAAATCTGTTTTTGAATTTTCTAATTCCTCTTCTAGTGTTTTTACTCTATTTTCAAGCCAACTATTCTTTTCCTTTAACCGATTGTTCAAGAGGGCCAATCGGTTGGCTTCTTCATGCGTTTCTTGAAAGGCTTGAAGTAATTGACCATAATTTTCCGAGTTTGAGGAGTTTGATGAACTTACACTACTTGAGTCATCCTCCTTTCTAGCCATGAAGCAAAGGTTGAGGCTCTTCTTATTTTGCCTTCTTTTCCTTCTTGCTTGACTCTTTGTGATGGAAGAGGCCCAAGCCCATGATAGAAAAAGCCAAAGCCCAAGCCCAAATACAAGTTCAAGCTTCAGCTCAAGCCCAACAAATAGAAGATATGGGCCAACTAAGCATCATTGGATGTGTTTCTTTTTTAGTTACTTTTGAGTATTTTTAGTATAACATAAAGGGAGGTGTAGATATAAATATAAGAGGTGCAAATGTATAGAGCTAAGTCACACCTTCCATGTGACATAAAAAGAAGGTGTAGGTATAGATTTAGGAGGTGCCAAAAATAGAAACCAAGTCACACTTTCCTTGTGACTAGGAATTGGCTCCAAATTCAAATGCTTCTCATTTGAATTTCCCTCCACTTTCTTTTGAATTTCCAGCCCTCTAAACACTATAAATAAGAGGCTTGGCTCATGTATTTGCAAAACGATTTTGAGTAAAGTAATGCTGCCCAAGTGCCATTCAAATTACTCCCTTGCCAAATTCTCTCTAGAATTAGGTTCTTAGTCTTCAACCTTCACCCCCAAATGGAGATGGCCGAACCACTCCAACCCTCACTACTCCTCATGCACCTTCAAGGCCACCACACCTCTTAGGAGGGCCTTGTTCCACTCTCCTCCACTAAGCTTCCGCAACCATCTTCACTCTCCTCATGCTTATAGGAATGCCATCATTTCGTATCATGAGTTATGGTTCTTCAAAGATGAGTATCTCTTTACAATTTTCTTTTTGAGTTCTTCTTATTTCCTAGTTGTTCATCTTTATTCCAAGTTGTCTTGCTGTTTTTGTGTTTTAATATGATTTGAATGCTTGTTTATTCATTTCAATCGGCGGGTTTTGTTCAAAATTGTGCTTGAACATCTATTTTCAATTTTGTGTAGGATTCTTGATATCTTTGTGTTGTTGTTTTTATTTTTAGGTATTTGAGTCTTGCTTGAAATTTAATTTGGGTCATATGATGTTCTTGAGTCTTTTCATTTTATGAATCCATAAGTTTTGTCTAAGTCATGTGTTTCCATATTTGTCAACAAATCCTAGTAGTACTTTTCTTGGATTATTTGTTTCTTGTTTTTGGTTTGAATGCTTGATCTGAAATCTATTGTGTTTTGATCCTTTGGTACTTTTTATTTTTAGTTTGAGTTCATATTTGTGTGTTATATCCACAAAAATTCCTTTACACTAATTCCATTGTGTTTTTGTTGGTATATCTTTCTGTTTTTGTTTCCAGACATTCAGAATCCTCTGTTTTCCACCATTCTGTTTTGGCTGATTTTGAATATGAATATTAAATGCAACATAAGAAAATTCTGAGCCTCTGAATTTTACTAGATTGAGGTGTTAGCAAAAGAAAAAAAAAGAATCAGTTGAAAAAAAGAAATAGAAAAAAAAGATAAATATTACAAAAAAAGTGTGCAATCCTGACGCTACAACTAGCGGTTCTGAGCATTGATTTAAGAAAAATTATTAAAATTAATTGGTACATGCGTTTGGAGTGAAACCAACGCCAGAAGTTTGTTAAGATCTTGATTTGTTTGAATATCAATTTTCAGAAGCAAATATTAAAAGGTTAGATCAGCATAAATCTGTGAAAATCACGCATTCTGGACCACAACAATTTGTTTCAGTGGTGCTGTTTTTTGGTTTTTAAATCAAATCTAGTGTTATTCCATAGGTTCCTTTTTGTGTGTCAATCTTTCTTTGAGTACCCTTTTTATTTGCTTGTCTAATTTCATTTGAAATCTTTCTAAGTTGTGTCACATTTAATTCCATTTGTGTGGTACTGTTTTTCAAATTAATTTGTTTCTTGCTTTATTTCTTTGACCTCTAAGCTTTGTGGTGGATTAAAAATCAATTGGTACTTGTTGAGTGGGAATTAACTTGAGGGAAGTCTAGTTTTGCTTAATAGGTGCTGGATTGAAGAATTTAAATACCTAATTCCAAGAGGATCAAAGGCAACGGGCAGCAACAAATACATACTAAATACACCACACACCTTGGAAGGCCCAACAAAGAAGAAAAACAAGCCAAAATGGAGTGGAAGCTGAAATTTAATTTTTGTAATTTAATTTCTTTGCAATTCTTGAGTTGTAATTACCTTTTACTATTTTTTATTAGTGGATTAATCACGAATTAGACGGTGAGTGTGTCTTCAAAGGCGCAAAGTGTGTAAGAAGCCTCACCTAGGAATGACTAGTTTAAGCTTTGTAGATTAACTTTGTTAATTGCTTTAGCTAGTTTACTGTACTGTCCCGTCCCCGGACGTTGACCAAAGTTTAGAGTCAACGCATGGTGGGACCCCATGAGGAACCCAAGGAAGAAAGTCAACAGGTTGACTGCTTGGGGCATCGCCAAAAGGAGGCGTCGCCTTGCTAAGGCGTCGCCTAAGAAAGGCGTCACCCGATAGAGGCATCGCCACACAAAGGCATCGCCGGACTAAGGTGTCGCCAAGATAAAGACATCGCCAAGCAAAGACGTCGCAAGGAGGTTTCGGGCCTCGACAGTCCAGAACAGTAGCAAGGAGAAGAGAAAGGTGGCTTCAAGGCCATAAGTTCTAGCACCAGTAAGGGATATCCTAACTCGTGAAGTATCCACGCCACTGCTGGGAGACCCCGGTACAAATACGACCCATGAGAGGGCCATGACCAGGGGAGAACCACGTGCGTGGTACGAGAGAAAGGTCTATACACCCCCAGGGCGAGTGACTAGTGATTGGGACGCATGAGTTGGCACCCAGAAAGTCAACCCACGTGCCATAAGCACTTCGAAGGAAGGAGGGCCCACACAATGGAATAACCCTAAGTTGGCTTGCGGTGCTATGGGACCCTCTGCGCAGAATACCGATCAAGTCAGAAGGGCACGTGGCAATGCACACGCGCTCATTAAAGGTTTCAGTGAAAGTTTGCCAAGGTACGCGTTAACTCAGTTTACGTATCAAATGATTCAAGGCACATTTTTATATGCTTTCAATGCGCTTCAATGCGCATTAAATACAGAAGGTATATAAAAAGGGGCCTTGGGTCATTTGAGGAGGATCCGAGTTTTAACCTAATTCTCGCAGTTTTACACAGAGCCCAAACCCTAGTTGTTTTTGCTGCGCACCCACGGTGAGCACAAGGCAATTAGGGCAACACAGTTTTAGTTATTCAGTATATCTTTCGACCACCTTGAGAGGGTGTGATGTGATTCCAATAGCCATATAGAGAATGATTCTTGACATTCTTAGGAATCACCTTGAGCTGGACATTATTGAGACACTTTTCTTAGAGTTGGATCATTATTCTAAGACAAGAACTCACCAAAAACTAGTACCAAATCCCAAACTCATTTGGATGTTCCACATATTGTCAAATTGAATCAACAAAGAGAGGTAAAATTAAAACTGATGGAGGAGGGCCCAAGCTCACCACACTATGAAAGCCAAGCTTCCAAGACTAAGACCGTCTAGCCATGATGGGAGCGTCTAGCCTAAAAAAGGAGCGTCTAGCCATGACGAGGAGCGTCTAGGCCATGAAGAGGAGCGGCTACATAAGGAGCATCTATGAAGAGTCCTAGACCGTCTAGCTTCACATATACATGGGCCAAGCTACGGTTTGTGAAGAGAAGGCTTTGTTACATAAAGGCCCATTAGGGGTGCTTAGTAATTAGAGTAGTGTAGAAAGCATATTTGTACATTCTAGAAAGACCATGGAGGGGGTGAGCATAAAAACTAGACACACCCCTCCCCATGTGCTCATTTGTGCACCCATGTGCCATGTGCACCCATGTGCCATGTGCACCCATGTGCTTCACATTTGCATTTCATTTGGCTAGCATTAGGGTTGCATTATGGTCCTCCTTAGCCTATAAAAGGAGGAGCCTACACCTTGTATTTTCAAGTTTATTGTGAGTAAAGTTATGCTGCCAATTTGTGCTCAACTTTGCTTCTCCCTAGAATCCTAGGCTCTAAACTTCAATTCCTTCATCTTTTCCCTTGAGCTGGCCGAACCACTCAATACCCATACCCATCATGCACCTACAAGATCAACACCACTCTTAGGAGGATCTTGCCCACTCTCATTCATTGCTTCCGCCCCATACTCTACATTGATTCAAGAAGAACTTCATGAAAATGCCATCATTTGGTATCATGAGCTTTGGTTCTTCAAGATGAGTAGCTCCTTGTCTTTTCAATTTTAGTTCTTCTTTATTTCATACTGTCATTTACTTTCCTTACTTGTCTTGCTGTTTTTTACATTTTAATTTGTTCTTGTTGTGCTTTGTGGAAGATCCAACCGAAGCACTCTTGTTCATTTGATCTTGAACAAGTTCTTGTGCAATTTGTGATAGGATTCCATACACCTTTGTGTTGCTATTTTATTTTAGGCTTTGAGTCTTTATTGCTTTCATTATTTTGCTTTATATTATGCTTTGAGTCTTTATTTTTCTGAATCTATACATGTTTTGTCAAGTCATGTTCATCCATATTGTCAACAATTCATAGTAGTCCTTTTATTTGGCTTAATTGTTTCTTGATTTTGGGTCTCTTTATTTGCTTGAATCTGCTGTTCTTTGCTCCTTTGGTGCCTTTTTAATTTTTAGTTTGAGTTCATATTGTGTTTAGATCATACACAATTCTATTTCACAAATTTCCATTGTGTCTAAACTTTGGTATCTTGCTGTTTTTTGTTTCCAGTTTTCAGATTCCCCTGTTTTCACCTTCTCTGTTTTGGCTGTTTTAACACAGAAAAATATTTCCACCCATAGGAAAATTTTGATTCTCTGGAAAATGCAAGTTTAAAGTGTTATAGAAAGGACAAAAAAAGAATTAGGTCAAAAGAAGCAACAGAAAAAAAATGATAAATCTTTTAAGATCAGAGTGCAAATCTGAAGCGCTCCAGCTGGCATAACCGAACACCAATTTTGCAAAATTTATTAAAAAAAAATGGTGCATCCGTTTTGAGTGATTCCAAAGCCAGATTTTAGATAAGATCCTGAATATCTTGCATAACAAATTTCAGAGCCAAATTCTAAAAATACAGCTCAGCATAAATCGGGGAACAAACACATTTTCTGGCCCACAACATTTTCCAGTGGTGCTGTTTTTTTTATTTGGTCATCTAATCTAGTGCTTTTCTTTAGGAATTCTTTTGTGTGCCAACCTTTAATTGAGTACCTTTTATTTGTTTGCTTTAATTTCTTGACTCTCTTTCTAGTTGTCACAATCTAAATCCTTTTGGTGGTACTGTTTTATTCAAATAAATTTGTTTCTTGCTTTTGTTCTTTGACCTCTAATTTGGGTGCTGGAATTTAATTCTTCTTTGGTGCTTATGTGAATGGGAACTTGATTTGGTTAAGGTTTAGCCCTTTGCTAGGTGCTGGAAATTGGAGGATTAAAGGCCATCATTCTAAGGAGAAGACAAGGTCAAAGCCGAAACAAACATTCTTGAAATAAACACTACAAACACTTGGAAGATCAACAATCAAAGACAACAAGGAAGTGCACTAATCAAAAGAGGATCAACAAAGGGAGTTCTCTTATTTCCTTTGCAACTTGGTTTATTGTTAATTACCTTGTTAATTACGTTTTAGACGGTGAGTGTGTCTTCAAGGGCTCAAAGTGTCCAAGAAGCCTCACCTAGGGCCGAATAGTATAGCATTCTTGATTAGTAAATTGTTACTTGTTTGTAATTGCTTTTCTTTTGCTTTCATAGCTACGTTTTTCATGTTTAATTTTGTTTAATTGTGTGCTAAACCGACTAGCTTTGTTGCATAGTTAGCTTACATTGTTTTCTTGCTTTTATTTCTCAACTTATTTGTGTTCTAAGTGTTTCACTAAGAAAAAGTCTTGTGTGAAGAAATTGGGGGATAGTTTTTGGCAAGGAAAAGGCTTGGTACTTAAGTAGTCCTTTGTGACTCACCTCCCTTACCTGGAAAACTACCTTCTTTAACTTCCCTAAACTTTCTCAAAGTAAAACACCTATATACACAAAGTTTTAGCCATGTCTTCTTCTTCTCACTCTCCAAAGTCTATAGAAAGTGAAGTAAAATCTTTGAAAACTCTTTTAAAAGAAGTATCCCAAGCGGTACAATTGATATCTTTTAGACAATTGGAGAATGAGAACAAAATCAATGAGTTGGCTAAAGCTCAAGAAGAGAAATCACAAAAAACACAAAAATAAAAAAAAAACGCTTACTCATGCATCTCAAAGTATTGAGTCTTTAGGGGAGGGAAGCCGTAGGATCAATGATTATTACCAACCACCCCCTAGAAGAACTAGGCAAAGGGAGCAAGAGAGCCCAAGGGAAGTAAGGGTAGACCTACCCCATTTCTATGGTAAGGAAGATGTAGAAGCCTACCTAGATTGGGAGATGAAAGTAGAGAAACTCTTTGCTTGCCATAGAGTGAGTGAAGAGAGGAAAGTACCCTTAGCAACCCTTAGTTTCCAAAGCAATGCCATGTATTGGTGGACCTCTTTAGAAAGAGACCGACGTCTTCATAGGGAACCTTCCATAGAATATTGGAATGACCTTAGGGGAGCCCTAAGACGTCGCCACATACCTTCCTACTACCATAGGGAGTTGATGGACAAGCTCCAAAGACTCCAACAAAAGAACTTAAGTGTGGAAGAGTATAGGCAGAAAATGGAGCTTTACATGATGAGAGCATCCATTAGAGAGGAAGAAACCACCACCATATCTAGGTTTCTAAGTGGGCTCAACCTTGAAATAAGAGATAGAGTAGAACTATTACCCTATCAAGACTTGAATGATTTGGTTCAACTTTGCATTAAAGTTGAACAACAAAATTTGCGCAAAACTTCAAGTCAAAGGGTGGGTTCTTACTCCAACTCTTATCCCAAGAAAGACTTTAAAAGGGAGGGTAGTACACCTAGAGACGAATCCAAAGAAACTACCAAACCCTTAGTGAAAGATGCCTCCACCCCATACATCCGTGCTAGGGACACCAAGTGTTTTAAATGTTTTGGAAGAGGGCATGTGCAAGCGCAATGTCCAAACCAAAGGGTTTTGTTTTTAAAAGGAAAAGATGAGTACACAAGTGGTGAGGATGAACCTAGTATTCAAGAAAAAGGGGAAGGAGAAAGGATAAATCCTTTGGAGGGGGACTTATTGATGATTCAAAGAATCCTCCACAATCAACCTAGCGCATCCATCGAGACACAACGAGAGAACATTTTTCATACTAGATGCAATGCTTTAGAAAATATATGCTCTCTTATTGTGGATGGTGGGTCATGCTGCAATTGCTGTAGCACTAGATTGATTGAAAAATTAAAACTGCAAGTAGTTCCTCATCCAAAACCGTACAATTTACAATGGATCAATGAGGATGGAGAACTACGTGTAGACAAACAAGTGGAAATCGAGTTTTCTATAGGTAACTACAAAGACAATGTTTTATGTGATGTAGTACCTATGGAAGCTTGCCACATCTTATTAGGTAGACCATGGCAATTTGATAAGAAAACCTCGCATAATGGTCTAACTAACGAGATTTCTTTCATCCACAAGCACAAAAGGTTTGTACTTAGCCCTTTACCACATTCCCAAGTGGTAAAAGACCAAATACAAATGAAACACAAAAGGGATGAAGAAAAAATAGAAAAAGAGAAAAATTTTGGGAAACAAAAGGCGTGGGAGAATAGTGTTCCTTCCCACAAGGTCATTCAACAAGTCAAGCACATTGAAAATACTTTTACAAACATGCTTCTTGTTGAACAACCTAGCCTTTCCTTTTGTAAAGGAACACTCGCAAGCATAAGCACAAAAGAAAAGTCTTTAAAGGAAGCTTGCATAGATCAAGACTATTTCTCAAATGTGTTAAGATATCCCCAAAGGAATGACAAGTTATCTATAAGCACCTACCAATTTTTGTATGAAGTAGTGCCTAGAACAACTTGCCATGTCTTATTGAGACAACCATTGCAAAATGTACAAATTTTCATAAACCATGGTTGTACCAACGAGACTCTCTTTGCACATAAGAGAAAAAGTCTACAAGAAGGAAAACTCATGGGACAAATGAGAGTTGATAAAACTCTAGAGCTTTTAAGAGGAAAACTTTTGTCACCCATGAGAAAAGAAGTTCAAAGACATTACTTTAGGTATACCTCTTGTTTTCAAACTACACCTAAAGCAAAGTCCCAAGAACTCTATCCTCCTTCACCTTTTGTAAAAGATCCTTGGGAAGACACACATTTCAAATTAGAGCTTCCTAGGTCGACAAAAGGTCTTATTTCATTTTTCATGGATAAACTCATCCTAAGAAACGTGACAAACTTCCATGATTTATTCTCAAATGAAAGAGCTTCAACATTAGCAAACATAGCTCTCCCTTTTATGCTTCACGAAATCATGAAAGACACTCACCAATCTTGGGATAAGAATCCTTTTCCTTATAAGCATGCATACAATGGAGTAGTCCACAAGATTACTCATATCTCTCCATTTAAAGTTGTATGTGCCCAATGTCCTCTGCCTTTTTAAAGTTGTTACCATTTCTTAAAAAGCTTATGCCTAAGGGAAAAGTAACTACTTTTGGAAATGTTAGAAAATATAAGAGGATTAGAGGGCACCTACAACCCTCAAAAGGGAGGTATTGTGAGAAGTTGGCCAACACAAGAGAAAAACAAAAATGGCAACTTCACACAATTATCTGTTTTCCAAAGGCTCACCCTAACTCCTTTGCTTTGTTTCAAGATTCACATAGATTGATATTTGATCCGGGAGGATACACCTTGATGAAGCAAGAGGCTGCTATCCGAGATCAAGAATGCACATCTGAGGATAGATCTTCTCAAGAAGGAGGAGATGATGGACACCATCCAGCCACAACCATTCCCCGAGCAAAAGCCTTGGATTTGAGGACAAATCCTTTTCAAAAGGGAGGGGATGATGGAGGAGGGCCCAAGCTCACCACACTATGAAAGCCAAGCTTCCAAGACTAAGACCGTCTAGCCATGATGGGAGCGTCTAGCCTAAAAAAGGAGCGTATAGCCATGACGATGAGCGTCTAGGCCATGAAGAGGAGCGGCTACATAAGGAGCATCTATGAAGAGTCCTAGACCGTCTAGCTTCACATATACATGGGCCAAGCTACGGTTTGTGAAGAGAAGGCTTTGTTATATAAAGGCCCATTAGGGGTGCTTAGTAATTAGAGAAGTGTAGAAAGCATATTTGTACATTCTAGAAAGACCATGGAGGGGGTGAGCATGTGCCCATGTGCACCCATGTGCTTCACATTTGCATTTCATTTGGCTAGCATTAGGGTTGCATTATGGTCCTCCTTAGCCTATAAAAGGAGGAGCCTATACCTTGTATTTTCAAGTTTATTGTGAGTAAAGTTATGCTTCCAATTTGTGCTCAACTTTGCTTCTCCCTAGAATCCTAGGCTCTAAACTTCAATTCCTTCATCTTTTCCCTTGAGCTGGCCGAACCACTCAATACCCATACCCATCATGCACCTACAAGATCAACACCACTCTTAGGAGGATGTTGCCCACTCTCGTTCATTGCTTCCGCCCCATACTCTACATTGATTCAAGAAGAACTTCATGAAAATGCCATCAAAAACACACCGAACGGAAAAGGATGATAAGCAAACTGAACCGAACAAAGTGAAATTAAAGGCAAAGAACAGAAAAATAGGTGCTGGAAAACAAGAACAGCCGAACCAAAACAACAAGACAACAAGCTAGAACTAGGAATTAATAAAAAAGAAAGGAAGGAGAGAAGAATTGCTCATGAAGATGGATGAATGATGGATATTCTCGCCACTAGAAGTGTGGATGCTCCTAGATGAGACTGTTGCCGCCACTTGAGGACACCATGGATCCTTCAAGATAAGACTAGAGAAGAAGGCTCAAAAGCTCTCCAAATGCTCACTCCAATTTTGAGTATAGTTTCTTTAGATAAATTCAAATCTAAAAAATACAAACAGAGCACCTCTATTTATAGCCTAAGGTGCTGAAAATGCAAGCTAAAACAATTCAAATTTCCCTCCTAAAGCAAGCTAAAACCGGCGCCTATTTCAAGTCATGAGGAAGGTGTGACTCATTCCTTCACTTTGGCACCTCCTATTCTACTTCTACACCTATCTACTAACACACCCCCCCTAAGACTCCTAACTAAAGACTAAAAGATGCTTTAACAATAGAGGTTTCTAAAGTTTCCCTCTAAGCACCTTCAACTAAAGAAATTACAAAAAGAGAAAATAAATGTCCTCTAGCTCGTAAAGCTTTAAACATGCTTCTTGTAAGCCTTTGAGGTGGACTTTGACCTCCACGGGCGTCTTCTATTTGTGCCTCCACCTCTTCTTGATCTTGTTGATTGGCCTCTATGTTCTCTTGATCTTGATCTCCATCAGGGTGTGTCACCTTTGATGTTTCTCGCTAGCTGACTTGATCGTTGGAGTGCAAACGGCCGCGAGGGCGCCCCTTTGTTCACTTCTTTTTCAGGTACCACAGACGGAGCATAACAAATGTGCCCTAGCTTGCAAGGACAAGCCACGCGCAAAGACGACCCTGGTCAACCGGCGGGAAAATTTGGCGCCCACCGTGGGGCCGATATAAAACATCAGTCCCACTACACAAGTTTTTCAGTTCCAGTTCTCAAAGCCCAGATAAGTAAAGAACGTTTCCAGAAAGTCACGAAGATGAGACCTGCGCGCTCTAGGAGTGAAGAGATGACCATGCAACAACTAGCGGGCATGATGCAAGGGCTGCAGGAAGCAATGGCAGCATCGAAAGCGGAGCAAGAGCGCATGCAGGAGGATCTCGCAGCTTCTCAGGCGAGAAACGATGAGCTCCATCGTTCCAACGAGGAGTTACGCCGTGGATGGCGCGATGTAGACGAGCCTGAGACTACCTCCCCACCTAGAGAATTCACAACACCATTCTCACAGGCGATCCTAGAGACAGCAATCCCCAACACGTTCACGGGGCCTAAGGTAACCTTCACAGGGATGGAGGATCCTGAGGTGCACCTCACTGCGTTCCACAGACAGATGATGTGGGTTGGCGGTTCTGATGCCGTAAGATGCACGCTCTTTATGAGCACTTTGACTGGGATGGCTATAGATTGGTTCATCAGCCTCCCAGAGGGTCACATCACGTCTTTCGCACAGCTCTCACGACTATTCAGAGAGCAGTATTTAGCCAACAGGGCCCCAGCCCCAGTTTCGTACGACCTTTTCGACGTGAAGGGGGGAAACCCTGAAAGAGTACATAAGCCGTTTTGGGGCACAGGTGGTGAAGGTGGGTACCACAGACGAGCCCATGATCGTGTACGCATTTAGGAAGGGGGTGTGTCCTGGATCTTTTAGTAAATCGCTTAACCGCAGCTGCCCCAAAACCTTTGCTGAAGTAAGGCGTCGAGCGGTAGAACACATTGCCTCAGAGGGCGAGGAGTACGAGAAGCGCACGACTACTGCACCTGCGCGACCAAGAGCGCAGATACGCACACAACCCGCTAGGGTCCACGAAGTTGCCACAGAGAGAAGGAACCCAGACAGAAAGCGCACCTACGAGACAAGGAAGACCCAACTTAGGGGTCGGGCAGAAGGAAGGAGAGAGGGAAATAGACCACTAAGGCACAACTTTGTAGTGGAACTCAAAGACCTCATCGTTGTGCCCAATATAGCTGACAGGTTGAGGTCACCAGTGAAGTCTGACAAGATACTAGGACCTCACAAGGAATCATGGTGCGAATTTCACGAGGCATCTGGGCCCCATATTAACAACTGCTTGGCGCTGGATATCAATTGGATGAGCTCGTGAAGAATGGTTTCTTCAAGGATTATCTCGCTGGATCCACTGTGACCCCAGACGCGGCAACGCCAGATGAAGGTCAAGCGCATGAAGTCCCAACTCATGGAAAAGTGCACACCATCTCTGGCGGCTTTTCCGGGGGAGGACCCACTGCCTCTCAACGAAAGAAATACGTAAGGTCAGTAAATTTGGTTGCAGAAGAATTTCCGAACGACCCGTGGGAGTCAGACCTCGTTTTCACAAGAGCTGACCTGTGGGATGTCGTCCCACATGACAATGACCCGGTGGTCATTTCGGAAGAAAGGTACATAGGGTCCTCGTCGACCAAGGCAGTTATGCAGACGTCATGTTTTGGTCGACCTTTAACAAGCTACAATTGTCCCCTGACCTGTTGAGACCCTATACGGGGTGCTTGTATGGGTTTGCAGATAACCCAATAGAAGTACGTGGCTATTTAGAACTGAGGACAACCTTCACTAATGGAGTGGCATCACGCACCAAGGGCATTCGATACTTGGTGGTTAACGCCAACTTAGCTTACAACATTCTGTTAGGTAGACCCGCCTTGAACAGATTAAGAGCGGTGTCCTCCACACGCCACATGAAGATGAAGTTACCAGACCTTAGCGGCAAGGTGATAGTCATCAAGTAAGACCAAGAAGAGGCCCGAAAGTGCTATGAGAATAGTTTGAAAACAAAGAGAGGCGTAGTCATGGTGATTCAGCGACCACCTGTCTCAGATTCACCTACAAAACTAGAATCATTGGAAGAGGCGACGCCAGCAGAGTCCACGCCAGTCGAAGCCACCTTAAGGGCGTCGCCAGAAGTAGGCGTCGCCACCAGATAATCAAGCAGAAGTCAAATTCGGAGCAAGATAACAGGTATGTCTAGTATAAGTTAAAATCCGGGAGCCTAGTCCTTGGTCAGGGGTTAAGGGATTCCTTCGGGACACCCCGTCCACAAGTATGAACAGCTAGCCCCGGTACCAGATATCAGTATAAGTTAAAATCCGGAAGCCTAGTCCTTGAGCAAGGGTTAAGGGATTCCTTCGGGACACCCCCTCCTCAAGTATGAACAGCTAGCCCCGGTACCAGATATCAGTATAAGTTAAAATCTGAAAGCCTAGTCCTTGAGCAAGGGTTAAGGGATTCCTTCGAGACACCACCTCCTCAAGTATTAACAGCTAGCCCCGGTACCAAATATCAGTATAAGTTAAAATCCGGAAGCCTAGTCCTTGAGCAAGGGTTAAGGGATTCCTTCGGGACACCCCCTCCTCAAGTATGAACAGCTAGCCCCGGTACCAGATATCAGTATAAGTTAAAATCCGGAAGCCTAGTCCTTGAGTAAGGGTTGAGGGATTCCTTCGGGACACCCCTTCCTCAAGTATGAACAGTTAGCCCCGGTACCAGATATCAGTATAAGTTAAAATCCGGAAGCCTAGTCTTTGAGCAGGGGTTAAGAGATTCCTTCGGGACACCCCCTCCTCAAGTATGAACAGCTAGCCCCGATACCAGATATCAGTATAAGTTAAAATCCGGAAGCCTAGTCCTTGAGCAATGGTTAAGGGATTCCTTCAGGACACCCCTTCCTCAAGTATGAACAGCTAGCCCCGGTACCAGATATCAGTATAAGTTAAAATCCGGAAGCCTAGTCCTTGAGCAGGGGTTAAGGGATTCGTTCTGATGAGGGAATGTTTAAATAATATAGAATGTTTAAATACATAGTTTTTAGGAAAGGTGCTTAGAGGGAAACCTTAGATACCTCTTTTGTAAAAGCATCTTTAGGCATTAGTTTAGAATTTTCTAGAAGAGTACTCTTCATGCTTCATTTTGGCGCTATTAGTAAGTAGCATATGAAGAGTCTTTTGGATAGCTTATGTTGTAAGCTTCATGACCAGCCCTTGCTCCTATAAAAGGAGGGCTTAGGTCCTTCACAATGCTGATTTGGAAATTGTAGTAAGAAAACTCTACTCAATTTGAGAGAGAAATTGGAAGAGCTTTGGTGCCTTCATCAAGTCTTATCTTGGGTGTCTATGGTGAACCTCAAGTGGCGGCAACTCACTAATCTTGGAGTATCCACACTCTAAGTGGCGTGATCACTCACCTCTCCTTCCATCTCCATAAGTTTTCTATTCTCTAGCTTTGTGTCTTCTTCATTTTCATGTCTAGCTTAATTGTTCTTGCCTTTTTTTGGTTCGGCTATTTCCATTTTCCAGCAAGCTATTCTTCCTTCCTCAAGTATGAATAACTAGCCCCGATACCAGATATCAGTATAAGTTAAAATCTAGAAGCCTAGTCCTTGAGCAGGCGTTAAGGGATTCCTTCGGGACACCCCCTCCTCAAGTATTAACAGCCAGCCCCGGTACCAGATATCAGTATAAGTTAAAATCCGGAAGCCTAGTCCGTGAGCAGGGGTTAAGGGATTCCTTCGGGACACCCCCTCCTCAAGTATGAATAGCTAGCCTCGGTACCAGATATCAGTATAAGTTAAAATCCGGAAGCCTGGTCCTTGAGCAAGGGTTAAGGGATTCCTTCGGGACACCCCTTCCTCAAGTATGAACAGCTAGCCCCGGTACCAGATATCAGTATAAGTTAAAATCCGGAAGCCTAGTCCTTGAGGAGGGGTTAAGGGATTCCTTCGGGACACCCCCTCCTCAAGTATGAACAGTTAGCCCCGGTACCAGATATCAGGATAAGTTAAAATCCGGAAGCCTAGTCCTTGAGCAGGGGTTAAGGGATTCCTCCGGGACGCCCCCTCCTCAGGTATGAATAGCTAGCCCCGGTATCTGGTGTTTTAGACAGCCTGAGGACGATATGGTGTTGCTGCAGTAGGCCTCTCCTCAGGCGTGGGCACCAAACGCGGAGAAATAAGGGCTAAGTTGCCCTGGTGTTTTAGACACTCCATGGACGATACGGTACTGTTGTATAGGCCTCTCCGTGGGTGTGGGCACCAGAGCGCGAATTTTGTCCCAAGGGCCTAGACACGCTGAGGACACCTAGAGCAGGTCCCTCCTCGAGCATAGGCACCTAGTACAGGTAAGACAAGTCCTCCACGCCCTCGAGCGATGTCTAGGGCACAAAAGAGCCGATAAGCCCTCCTCGCCCTTGAGCGATGGTGAGGCCCGAAAGGAGTTGAGACCCCTTTCATTTTAAGCGATGATAAGGCCAGCAATGCCCTTGTTAGTAAACACCTTGGGGCTCATGACAAGTAGGTGAAGAGCAAGGAGAGGATGAAGCATGAAGGCACGAGCTACTTAAGATAAGAAAAATACGTAAAGTTAAAATCCTCCCTTGCCTTTGGGCAATGATGAGGCAGGCGACGCCTTCATGAGGAAGATTCCTCGTAGATAGAAAGGCCAAGTAGGTTTCTAAGTGAAAAGATCAGGGGAAGGGTAAGAGAGAAGGTCACGTGCCACCTAAATAGTTAAAGTCGAACGCGATGAAGAGATGTATCGAAGGTAATACACTCGATATAGTAAAGAAAGCAGGAGCTAAAAGTACACAAGTATGCAAAGATAAAGCAAATGGGCATTCAAGTAAAAATCAAGAGTTATAATTACAGATCAAGTTCATGACAGCTGCAAATTAAGCAAAAGGCAATTATATTGTATACACATCAAATGTTTGGTTGAAACGCAAAATGAGGCTATTTGTCAGGAGCCTCTAATGCCACGATTTTGCCATCAACCACCTCATTTAAAGGGCTGCACCCGAAGACGTCGATGCCAGGGTTGGCACATGCCGCCTGGACCAAAGCCTCCGCGAACCCATCAGCAAACCTAGTGGCAACCTCCTCGACCAGCTTCTCTTCAGCAATTTTGAAGTTGGCAGCTTGAGCGGTCATCTCTTGATCCTTGGAGGCCAAGGCAGAAATCAACTCTTGGACTTTGGCTTGGAGAGAGGTGTTCTCAGTGGTTAACTGGGAGCATTCATCAGTTTTGTCTGCAAGTGCGACCTCAGTCTTCCCCAGTGTCTGCTCCCGATCCACACACTGGTCCTCGAGTTTCTTCTGGTAGGCCTTGGAGGTTTCTGCTGCCGCCTCGAGGTCAACGATCTTTGTTCGAAGGGGCACCACCTAATTGAGAAGCTCAACGTTGGCTTGAGCCACCTCATGCAATCGTTTGTTGGCATCCTCCTTCGCCTTTTGCGACACTTTCAGCATGGCCTTGTATGCCTCCTCTTCCGTCCGGTTGACCGGGGCGTCTTCGTGCGCGACCTCAACCGTCAGCTAGGGACTCCTTCCCACGGGTTACCTGTGGATTCCTGCAAAAAGAGGACAAAAGGGCGTCCTAGCGGCCGTTTGCACTCCGACGCTCAAGTCAACCAGCAAGAAACACCAAAACTGGGCACCTCCGTATCTGAGCACCGCGTATGGTACTCTGAAGGTGGTAAAAGAACTGTGTGTTGTGTGTACGTTTTCTCCCTCAGGCAAAGATCTTTCCCCAGTCCCTTGTACGTAACCTCAAGGCACGAGCAAGCAACTAGAGAGTTCTCTGGTAAATTTGCCAAAAGTTCGAACCCCGTTCCCAACATTCTCCGCGCTATTTAAACTACCCAAGCATTTAAAGCGCCTTAAAGCGCTTTTAATCACAAACGTAACGCACTCATTAAAGCGTTTAATTAGAAAACGTAGCGCATTTAAGACGTTGAAACGCTTGGGAGCCATTATAGTACCCGAACGCTCGAAACAGAAACTGTATTGAATGACTTTAATTACCTGGCACCTGACTAAAGGGTGTTTCTATTCTGACCTGGCTATCGTACACGTGGAGGGCCTCACGACGCCATGACCCCATCTGGGGGCGTTTCTGCCCATCTGGGGACGTCTCTACGTGTGAGTCCTCCTGCTTGGGAGTGCTACTGCGCTAGGGGTGACTTCTTGGGTGCCAACTCATGCCCCCAATTATCTAGTCACTCACTTTGAGAGCGTATCTGCCTTCCTCTCGTACCCTGCACCCGGCTGCCCTGGGCGTGACCTTCCTCTTGAGTCGTATCTGTCCCAAAGGCGTCTCTGGGGTGGCAGGGGTACTTGTCGAGTCAGGCTGCCCTACACTGGTGTTGTTGCTATGGCCTTGAAGCCACCTTTCTCTCCTCTTTATTACTGTTCCCTGGTTATCCAGGGTTTGGGGCCTTCCCACGGCGTTGCTCCCTCCATGGTCTTTCCTACCCATGGGTATCGGGGAACCACACTGTGATTGCCTTGCTTTGGTAATGTCTGATCTAGCGACGCCCGGGTTGGGCGACGCCTTCATGTAGGCGATGCCTTGCCTTGGCGACGTCTCTTCTTGACGACGCTGGCACTTAGCGTCTCTTCACCTAGGCAACGCCTTGTGTTGACTTTGACCCCTGGTTTTGACTTTGACCTTGACTTAGTCAACGCCCGGGTACAGGACGGTACACCTCCTCCTGACGTCCCCAATGGTTGGCCAGTTTCTCCTTCTCCCTGGTTAGAGAAGCAACTTTCTTCTCAAGTGCTCGAAAGGCGAAAAACTTGGGCTCCCTTAGCCCTGGCCTGCGTGTGCCAAGAATGGGCGCAAGCCATGAAGGCACCCATGTAATAGTATAGGCTTTCCCTCTAGGGCTCTTCAGATTGACCACCTAGGGACGCCCTACCCAAGAAACCCCTCAAAGAGTCTTGCATGGGAAGAGGAAGTTCTGGGGCAGGTGGAGGGACGCCTGCGGGCTCAGTTTCAACTCCTCCCTCCAGATTCATTGATTGGGGAGGCGAGGTGGCGCTCGGAGGATCCTCCCTTAAGGACTCAGCCCCATGAGAAGAAGAGGTAATAGTCTGAGGGGCATGTTGAGTTCTTTGTCGCTTGAAGACTTGCCCCTCAGCTGAGTCTTCATCATCAGAAACCACCTCCACTACCCTCTTCCCCTTATTAAAGGGGGCTGAGGAAGCACCAGCCTCGACCAGTGCGAGAGGCATGGCCGCAATGCGTGGTGGCGAATTTGGAGGTAGGTTGGGAGAAGGTTGGGCTTATGGAGTTGATGGTGTTGTAGCAGATTGAGGTTGGGGATTGGGAGAAGATGAAGGGGGGGCGGAGGTTGAGAGAGGAGACGCCAAAGCCCCATCTTTGGACTTCAACACCTGAACCAGTCGCAACCGCCGTTGCCTATCCATCTTAGAATCTGCATCAAGAAGACAAACATGGCAGAGGTTAAGCACAAGCTAAAACTAAAACACGAAAAGAGCAGACAAATAATGTATCAAGCAAGAATCCAACAGAGGCAGAGACTAGTAGGTCATAGGGAGAGGCACTCATACTTATGTATTATGCTAGAGCTTCAGCGTTGTACTCTAGGCTTATTAGGGTGGCGGTGTCAAAACCCCCCACGCTGGTCAAAAGTTTACAAGCCTCTCGGTCGTTCGAGGGCAGTTCGTCCAATGACTTGGGCTTCACGGTCTTTACCTCCTTCACCCAGTATAGAGGAAAGTCGTCGAGGGCAGAGGGGTCGTAATCGGAGCAGCAAACCTTGAAGAATTTTCCTTTCCACCCCTTGAAGGATTGCTGGAATAGGGATAGAAGGACCCTTCCAGGGATATTGCTGAGGCTCACCCAGAGGCTCTTCCCCTGTTTCTTCACTTCGAAGAAATGTAGGAAGACGTCAACAGAGGGTGCACACCCGAAGAACCCGCACAACACACCGAAAGCCTTGATGAAGGCCCAACCGTTGGGGTGCAGCTGGGCTGGGGCGATGTTGATTTCTGTCAGCAACTCCCTCTCAAACCGGGAGAAGGGCAAGTGCATCCCAATACGCTTGAAGACCACTTGATAAAAATAAAAAAAGGGGACCCCGTTCATCCCCGCACACGGGCTCCCCTAGAGTGCAAGGAAGCACTGTGATATCGTTATCATGCCTTTTCGCTATATGGTCCCTTCAAGCTTTGGTGGAGACCAAGTCCGAGCACTCGTCGAGCATGTCGTCTGGAGCCCTATATAGAGGGCCTTATGGTTGACGAAGGGGGGTGGAGGGTTGGCCGTTGTTTTAGTACGTGCCATTGAGGAACAAACAGAAGAATGAAGAAGAGGAAAGGTTCAGCAAATAAGGACAGGAAGAAAAGGGGGAAGAAACCCTAAGAAAACCCCTACCCACGCGAGAAGTTCAGAGGGGGGGGGGGAAGAAACTGAGAAATGAGGAAGGGAGTACAGTAATACAAGAAATCTAAATGGTCCCAGACAGATAGGAGAGCAATACAGTAAAGAACAAGGGTGATCTGAATGAAAGAACCATACCTTTTGTGGTTGGAAGGCGAAAAGGCGTGAGCTTGGACTTTCGGAAACGGAGAACGCAAGAGTCATAGGGAAGATGAACAGTGCGAGGGGAAATCAGAAATGATGAAACAGTGCGTTGGGCGCGCATTTTTGAAAGGTCATAACGTTAACCTGGGAGCGCTAACGACACTCATCCCCAGCCGTAAGATCGAGCCACGTGTCGAGAGATTAACACACAATTTAAGACGTCACATCTTAAGCACAGAAAACTTCGCGTCAGACTCTCGGAAAGTGCCAAATCAACAGCTCCAAGGGGATGTCACGTCAGTAAGAATGCCACGTGGATAATAGGGCGAGGCCTTAGTCTTTTCGCTAAAACAAGTGTCAGCTCAAGATTGGGGGGCTTGTGTACCGTCCCGTCCCCGGGCGTTGACCAAAGTTTAGAGTCAACGCATGGTGGGACCCCATGAGGGACCCAAGGAAGAAAGTCAACAGGTTGACTGCTTGGGGCATCGCCAAAAGGAGGCATCGCCTTGCTAAGGCGTAGCCCAATAGAGGCATCGCCAGACAAAGGCATCGCCGGACTAAGGCGTCGCCAAGATAAAGACGTCGCAAGGAGGCTTCGGGCCTCGACAGTCCAGAACAGTAGCAAGGAGAAGAGAAAGGTGGCTTCAAGGCCATAAGTTCTAGCACCAGTAGGGGATATCCTGACTCGTGAAGTATCCATGCCATTGCTGGGAGACCCCGGTACAAATATGACCTATGAGAGGGCCATGACCAGGGGAGAACCACGTGCGTGGTACGAGAGAAAGGTAGATACACCCCCAGGGCGAGTGACTAGTGATTGGGACGCATGACTTGGCACCCAGAAAGTCAACCCAAGTGCCAGAAGCACTTCGAAGGAAGGAGAGCCCACACAATGGAATAACCCTAAGTTGGGTTGCGGCGCTATGGGACCCTCTGCGCAGAATAACGATCAAGTAAGAAAGGCACGTGGCAATGCACACGCGCTCATTAAAGGTTTCAGTGAAAGTTTGCCAAGGTACGCGTTAACTGAGTTTACCTATCAAATGATTCAAGGCACATTTTTATACGCTTTCAATGCGCTTTAAATACAGAAGGTATATAAAAAGGGGCCTTGGGTCATTTGAGGAGGATCCGAGTTTTAACCTAATTCTCGCAGTTTTACACAGAGCCCAAACCCTAGTTGTTTTCGCTGCGCACCCACGGTGAGCACAAGGCAATTAGGGCAACACAGTTTTAGTTATTCGGTATAGCTTTCGACCACCTTGAGAGGGTGTGTAACCTTAGATGTTTCTCGCTAGCTGAGTTGATCGTCGGAGTGCAAATGGCCGCGAGGGCGCCCCTTTGTTCACTTCTTTTTCAGGTATCACAGACGGAGCATAACGAAGGTGCCCTAGCTCGCAAGGACAAACCACGCGCAAAGACGACCCTGGTCAACCGGCGGGAACATTTACCTTACGTCTTATTTTTGCTTAGTTTGCTTAATTTGCTTATGCTTATCTTTGTTTAAAGCTTTGATAATTTGTGTTAGTTGTTTAAAAAGCTTTGCATTGTTTTCTTGCATAAAGTTTGACTTCTCCATCCTCATTGTGTTCTAAGTGATTTACTTAGAAAAAGAATTGTGTGAAGATTTTGAAGGATAGTTTTTGGCTAAGGCAAGACTTGGTATTTAAGTACTCCTTAGTGACTCACCTCTCTTACTTGGAAAACTACCTTCATTAACTTTCCTCTTCTTTCTTAAGGTAAATCACTTCTACACACAAAGTTTTAGTCATGTCTTCTCAATCCTCTAAATCTCTTAAAAGTGATGTGAAATCCCTTGAAATCTCTTTTAAAACAACTTTCCAAGGATATTTAATCAATTTCATCTAAACAATTAGAGAATGAGGCCAAAACTAATAAATTGACTAAAGCAAAGGATGAGAAGTCTCAAATTTCAAAAAAATTACATTCTCATGCATATAACTCTCAAGTTTGTGAATCTTTTGGGGAAGAAAGTCTTGGGATAAATGAATATCATCAACCACCCCCTAGGAGAGCTAGAAAAGACAGACAAGAAAACCTAAAGGAGGTTAAGGTAGAGCTACCTCATTTCTATGGAAAAGAAGATGTAGAAACATATCTATATTGGGAGATGAGGGTAGAGCAATTGTTTGCTTACAACCATGTGAGTGAAGAAAAGAAAGTACCCTTAGCTACCTTAAGTTTTGAATGTGATGCTATGTATTGGTGGAATGCCCTAAAAAGAGAGAGACATCTCCACAAGGACCCTCCCATTACATCTTGGAATGACCTTAGGGGAGCCTTGAGATGTCCCCATATTCCCTCACATTACAATAGGAAGTTGATGGAGCTCCAAAGACTTCATCAAAAAGATATGAGTGTAGAAGAATATTGGCAAAAGATGATATCATATATTGAGAGGGCAAGGATTAACGAAGATAACCTTACCACCATAGCTAGGTTTCTAAGTGGTCTCAAACTTGAGATAAGAAACAAAGTTGAACTTTTACCTTATAGAGATTTAAATGACTTGATTCAACTTAACATTAAAGTTGAAAAACAAATTTTGAGAAAACAATGAAGTCAAAAACAAAGTTCATACTATGTATCTTATGACAAGGATGAGTTCCATAGAAGGAAAGAACATATACAAGAAACATCTCTAGAAATTTCCCAAAACCTAACCAAGCATAACTCTCACACTTAAGCTAGAGAAATTCCATGTTTAGAATACCTTGGCAATGATCAATTAGCATCTCAATGTTCCAATGAAAGATCTATGATCTTAAGGGACAAAGATGAGAATAGTAGCCAAGAAAAAGAAGCTAGTGAGAGTGATGAAAATGTAAAAATAGAAAAGCAAGAGAAAACCCTTGGGAAGCAAAAGGCGTGGGAGAAGAGTGTTCCTTCCCACAAGGTCATTCAACAAGACAAAAGAATTAAAATACCTTTGAAAATATGCTTCTTGTTGAACAACCTAGCCTTACCTTTTGTAAAGGAACACTTGCATAGATAAAAATGTAGTAGATTATTTTTCATATGTGCTAAGATCTCTCCAAGTGGAGGTCAAGTTATCTATAGGCATCTACAAAGACAAATTTTTATGTGAGGTAGTGCCTAAAGAAACTTGTCATGTCTTATTGAGACAACCATTGCAAAGAATTGAAATTTTCATGAACAAAGGTTGTATCAACGAGACTACCTTCAAACATAAAAGAGAAATTCTTCATGAAGGAGAACTCATGGGCCAAATTAGAGTTAATAAAACTCTAGAGCTTTTAAAAGTAAAACTTTTGTCACCCATGAGAAAGGATGTTCAAAGACATTACCCTAGATACATTTCTTGTTTTAAAACTGCACCTAAGGTAATGTCTCGTGAACTCTATACTCCTTCACCTTTTGCAAATGATCCTTGGGAAGACATAAGCCTAAATTTTATATTAGAGCTTCCTAGGACAACAAAAGGTTTTGATTCCATTTTCATGGATATGGATAAACTCTTCCTTAGAGAAGTGACAAGTCTTCATGATTTATCTTCAAACATAGTGTTGGATAGAGCTCCAAAATTTGAAAACCATCATTTGAGGATTCTCCTGGAAAAACTTGGAACTAAATTGTTCTCTTCAAATTCTTATCATCCTCAAAAGAATGGTCAAAATAAAGTTGAAAACATAGCTCTTTCTCCTATGCTTAGAGAAATCATGAGAGACAACCACAATTCTTGATGATCCTGCCTGTTGACCGGAACGCTGGAGAATGCCTCGTCAAAGGATCGACGTGCGCACCGCTTCTCACCTCCGTTCCTTTCCGGGATCTACTTCAAGAACCTGCAAAGAAACAGTACGGCGCCGCTGCGGCCGATCGCACTCCGACGCTCAAGTCAGTGACGGTATCACCAAATACTAAGGACAAGAACCGTGCAAATCCTCTCTCACAATCAGCTCTATCACTCGCAAGCGTAAAGTGTATGAACTGAACGTGCGTACCTCAGAAAGTTTGTTAAGAACTCTTATATACCTGGTAGCTTTCTCTCTCCTGGCAGTTACAGACTTGGACACGTGGCTCGCATCCAACTGTACACGTGCCATCATCTGGAGGGTCCCTGACTTGGCGCTGCTTCTACTCTCATTTTGGCTAAGTTACTTATGCATGGTACTGCCCAGTGCATAGCTAACTTAGGAGTGCGATCTCTACTGGAACGGGCGAGTTGGGGGCCTTCATACAGCTTCCCTGCGGTCTCGCCGGCCACCTTCGCAATCTGCTCCTCCTTCATCTTCGGCGATGTGTTTGCTCTGGCGATCTCCAATGACTAGGTCGCCTGAATCTACATCTGGCGACTTCATCTTCAACCTGGCGATCGCCCATTCTGGTAATCTGGAAATCGGAACACGCCAACTTAACAACTGGCGACCACACGTGCCCCCCGACTTCCTTCCCTTCTGCCAACCTGGCGCCTTGTCAACACGCCTATACTGTAAGAGGATGCCACGTCATCACACCCGACCACCAGGGCGGTACACAAGCCCCCCAGTCTTAAGCGAAGACTTGTCTAGCGAAAAGACTGAAAGAGCCTTCGTTAACACCGATCCACGTGGCACTGACGCGGAATTCCAAGCGGTTGTACCTTCTGCTGCTCTGACGCCCCACCAAACCCCTCACTCATCGTCTGACGCGTGGCTTCATCAACGGCTCTCTTCATTTGCCGTTTGCGCTTCCTAAAACCATTTCGAAAACCCTTAAACCCATTTCGCTCCACTGTTCCATCACTTTCTTCGTGCTTGCAAACACTCTAACTTCCTTCTGCGAAAACTCTCAACGCTCTTCAACGCTCTAGATCACCATCTTCCTCCATCGTCTTCCTGATCATCGAAAGGTAACCACTTTCCTTCATCTGCTGGTTTTCCTTGCATTTTCACCGATTTGCATCATCCTGTAACTGCTTGGTGCATACGCTGTGGGCTGTTTTTCCATTTATTCTTCTGCGTAACTTAGGGCTTCGTCAATCGTCGCAACGAACCTACATTCGTTCGTCTTTCACCTTCCTCCTATGATCATTTTTCCTTTCTTCTTCCTTTGCACCCAAGATTACCCTGAACCCACCTCCTTCAGCACGAAACCTTCCTTCACAAGCACACGACCCAACACAAGTTCGTGGCGCTTCGTCTTCACAGGCTGTGAGGCCTGCGTCTTCCCAACCTGTCCTGGCCCAGGCGACTCCACCTAACGCTGGAGGAGCCCCCGTCCCTCTGCCAGACTTCAAAACTTTATACCCCTGGGCTAACTCAACCCTTCTGAAGGAGACCTCGTCGGTAAACACTGCGGGAGTAGTTTTGCGGCTGACTAAGGGGGACGAGATCCACCAATCGTTTCACAAGGAGCACGACGAGAAGATGATGGTGCTGCCTTGCCCCGCCGATCTGCCCGTGTGTGCTGATGACAAAGTAAGCGCCGACGGGCCCTTCTGCTTTGTCTATACGACTTTCTTCAAGAAGGTCAAGCTCAGGTTCCCTCTCACCCGATTCGAGAGGGAACTTCTGACTAAGCTCAACATTGTTGCCGCCCAGCTTCACCCCAACAGCTGGGCGTTTGTTCGAGCCTTTCAAATAACATGCGACCACCTGGGGTTGCCCGCGTCGGTGGACGTGTTTTTGTTCCTTTTCGAAGCCAAGCACCCAGGAGACCGCCTGTGGGTCAGCCTGAATGCAATTGCTGGGAGATCCATCTTTACCATCTTCCAGCAATCGTACAAAGACTGGAAGGGGAAATTCGTCCAAGTACGTGCAAACGACAAGGACACCTCCCTTCTTGATGGCTTCCCCTTGTACTGGGTGGACAAGGGGAAAAAGGAGTCCAAGAGCTGCTTCAGGAGGCCCAGAAGTCCTGATAGCATGGGAGCATTGGACAGAGACCTCTGTCTTTTCTGGAAGAGGGTGGCGGACGCCAATATAACATTCCTGACCACCACCTTGATCTCCTTCGAATTCTTTGAGGATCAGCTAGAATTACAAATAGGTTAGGACATCCAAACTGTTGCTTTGATACTGCTTCTGTTTAACTGTTCTGGGCGTCTTGTGCGATATGCACAAGACTTTGGTTTTACCTTTCCTGCACATACCATCTGCTCTGCTGCTTATCACCTTATACACTTATCTTTTTCTTCTTTGAGCTAACCCATGCATTTTCGTTTCATGCAGACAACATGTTGGGCAGAGGCATGCTCGCCGAATTGAAGGCGCTCGCCCGAAACCATGGGTTGGCGACCGGTTCCCAAACGGTGCCCAACTCGGTGGTCGAGAAGGCCATCGTTCATGGGCGATCACCGCCCAAGGAACCCACCCAGCGCAAGAAACTGGTCCTTCAGAGAACTAAGCGAAAAGCCCCTCAAATCGTCCATGAGGAGGAAGAAGAGGATGACGAGGTCACAGAGGATGGCCTCGTTACAAAAAGGAAGAGGGTGGCACCTTCTTCTCCACCTGCTCCACCCCCTCTTCCAACCTCAACACCACCATCGACGCCTGCTCCTCCTCCATCATCGCCAACGCCGCAGGCCCCTCCCTCTCCAGTCCAAGCGGTTCCACTGGCCACTGCGCCACCTGCAGCTGAGGCCCAAGAGCCAAATTTCCTGGAGGACCCCCCGAGCGCTTCTACGCCATACATGTCAGCTGGAGGGGCCCCCCCTTCAAACGCTTCAGCTGCAGAAAATGCTCCAATCGGGGATGAGGTGGCTCATACCTCTCCAATCCTGATTACCGAATCCCCGATTGCGTCGCCACGCCAGGAAGCAACCGCTGAAGATATTTCTAAGGAAGGTGGCGGCGAGAACCCTCAACAAGCCCCCCTGGCGCCTCTCCAAGCAGCAAACCTTTCCCTTGAAGTCACTAGGATGTGGGAGCCTCTAACTGCCAAGTTGAAAACCATAGCAGAGGATATCCCCGCGATCATAACGAGGGCTGTGGAGAGCTCCACCAGGAGGCTTCAAGACGATCTCTTCAACCTCAAGACTGAAAATAGCACTATGAAGGTCGAGGTGGAGAAATTGTCATTCAGCCTGACGCTCGCAGAAATCGAACACTCCCGAGTGGAGGATGCCATGAATACCGAGCTCAGGCTGGCGCGCAAGGAGGCTACTGACCTTCACCGCAAAGTTCACGAACTTGCCCAAGAGAAAGTCGAGCTGGAAAGCAAAATCGTGCCTCTTCGCGCCAAGGCGGTCGACCTGGAGGCTCTCATGAAAGCTGACGCCGCTAAGGTACAAAAACTAGAGCAGAGGTCGATCGACCGAGAGAAACTTCTTGGGCAAGTAGAAAAGGCGAGGGACGACGCCATGGCTGATCTCGCCGAGGCAAACAAGGAGAAAGGAAAGATGGCTGCTGAGTTGGCCCAAGCTCAATCGGAATCCAAGAAGGTTACTGAAGACCTTCTCCATGCTCAAGAGACCAACAAACAACTCAGAAAACAGGTTGAAGAGCTGGAGCAGCAGAACAAAGAGCTCAAGAAGCAGGTTGAAGAACTTCAAGGGCAAATTGAAGAACTTAAGCTAAACTCTGCTCAGATTCTGGCTGCTGGATTCGAAGCCGCTCGGGAACAATTCGCATGCCTATTCCCCGATCTCGACCTCAGCATGGTGTCGTTGAACAACGAAGTAGTAGATGGAAAGGTCGTTCCTGCTGAAGACTAACCAACTCCACCTCATCTGCTACTTTTATGATTTCCCTTGTATTATTCTATAAAAACTCCTGTATGTATGCCTTCAACAAATACTTATCTCAATGACAAAGTTTAGGTATTCACTCTCTTGACTTCTTTAAGCGCTTTACCTTCTTTGCATGTTTAACTTTGTCGGATTTAACTTAACGATTTTTGCAAACACAACCTTCTGACTTAACCGCTTCGAACCACTTCAAACTTAAGCGATAATCACTTTAAACAACTTGTACTCTTAAGGCACTAACCTTATCATAAGAATACCTTCCAAGCAACGAACTGTCACTCAATTATTGGCTCAAAACACCGTCCCACTCGACCTGCTTCATCAAATAGGTATTTTAACCTTCTCGCCGCCGTTTAAACTCTTCCCGATCGCCAAGAACTCTTGGTAACATCAGCTTTTCCTAGCCTCATGCTTTGGCAATCGTTTCTTTATCTAGGGTAGAAGCGCCCTTTGGGATCTTTCTTTGCCCCCCTGAACTTCAGAGCAAAAGACCGGCTGACTAGGCGTTCTCTCCGAACCTACCTTAGCCGCCTTCCAACTTCTTCCACCCTCTGCGCCATACCTGAACTCGTTCGAGACGAGAAGGATTTTATCTTGCCTATGCTCGCATGTAGGCGAGAAGGTCTTTAACTCGCCTGAACTTGCTCATCGGCGAGAAGGTCTTTAACTCGCCTGAACTCGCTCATCGGCGAGAAGGTCTTTAACTCGCCTGAACTCGCTCAACGGCGAGAAGGACTTTATCTGGTGCCTCAACTTGCCCAGGGTGTACATCTCCTCCCCCCTGGATGCACTGAGGACCTTTTCTCTTTCTTGCCTGCGCTCGCTCGACGGCGAGGAGGTCTTTATCTTGCCTGTACTCACTCAACGGTGAGAAGGACTTTACCTGGTGCCTCAACTTGCCCAGGGTGTACATCTCCTCCCCCCTGAATGCACTGAGGACCTTTTCTCTTTCTCGCCTGCGCTCGCTCGACGGCGAGGAGGTCTTTATCTTGCCTGTACTCACTCAACGGTGAGAAGGACTTTACCTGGTGCCTCAACTTGCCCAGGGTGTACATCTCCTCCCCCCTGAATGCACTGAGGACCTTTTCTCTTTCTCGCCTGCACTCGCTCAACGGCGAGGAGGTCTTTCACTTGCCTCAAAACGCGCGAGGGCGTTGAGGTCTTTCAGCTGGTGCCTCCGATCGCCGAAAAACGATGAGGACTTTAAAAACTTTAACTGGTGCCTCCAATCGCCGAAAAACGATGAGGACTTAAAAACTTTAACTGGTGCCTCCAATCGCCGAAAAACGATGAGGACTTAAAAACTTTAACTGATGCCTCCAATCGCCGAAAAACGATGAGGACTTAAAAGCTTTAACTGATGCCTCCAATCGCCGAAAAACGATGAGGACTTAAAGACTTTTTAGAAAGCACGCGATATATCTTTACTTGCCTTAAATCATGTACAAATGACAAGGTCTTTCTTCAAAACTTTTGAAAATAGCACACATGCAATCCGAAAACGTCTTATACTTCGAAAACTCTTCTTTTATTGGGTGGCCTCATTAAAAACCCTCCTTAGGGAAAAAAGAGTGCCCCCTTCAAACTGTTTTAACAGAAACATTGTAATACAACCTTTGTGTTTGTCTTTACTTACAAAGCTCTTAACTATAGTACAACTTCAGGTGTGTGGCATTCCAGGTGCGAGGAATCGCCCCTCCTTCCAGCGTTTCTAAGCGGTAGGCTCCGTTCCCGAGCGCCTCGGTTATTCTGAACGGTCCGGTCCACTTGGGTGACAGTTTATTCTCCATCTCATACTGGTGGGCCTTCCTCATCACCAGATCGCCTTCTCTAAACTGCTTTGGCATCACCTTTGAGTTGTATCTTTACCGCCTCAGCCTTCAGCCTCGCCTCTTCCCTGACCTCATCCAGCAGATCCAGGTTCAGCCTTCTCTCTTCATTCGAGTCTTCCTCTACGAAGTTCTGGAATCTCGGCGAGCTCTCCTGGATCTCCACCGGAATCATGGCGTCACACCCATAGACCAAGCTAAACGGGGTCTCATGGGTTCCTGACTGCTCGGTGGTGTGGTACGCCCAGACTATACGGGGCACCTCCTCAGCCCAACTTCCCTTGGCTTTCTCAAGCCTTCTCTTCAAACCTCTCAACAACACCCGATTAGCTGACTCCACCTGACCATTTGTCTGAGGGTGCTCGACGGATGCAAACACTTGTTGAATTCCAACCCCTTCACAAAGCTTCTTCAACAGGTGGCTTGCAAACTGCGTCCCATTATCTGACACCAGGCGTTTAGGCACTCCAAACCGGCACACGATGTTCTTCCATACAAAACCTTCGATCTTGTGTGCGGTGATCTGGGCCACTGGTTCTGCTTCAATCCACTTGGTGAAATACTCAATCGCCACCACCAAGTACTTCATCTGCCTGATCGCCAGCGGGAAAGGTCCCAGGATGTCGATTCCCCAAGTATGAAACGGCCAAGGGCTATAGATCGACTTCAACTCCTCGGGAGGTGCTTTATGCCAATCGGCGTGTTGCTGGCATTGTTTACAACATTGGGCATATTTCTTGCAATCTTCTCTCATGGATGGCCAGTAGTAGCCTGCACGGAGAGTCCTCGCGGCCAGAGCTCGACCCCCGACGTGGCTTCCGCATATACCTTCGTGGAGCTCTGCCATGATTCTCGTGCACTTCTCGCCGTGTATACATTCCAGGAGTGGGTGAGTGAACCCAAATCTGTACAGATCGCCATCAATCAACGTGTACTTGCTGGAATTTTTCTTTACCTTCCTAGCCTCTGCCGGATCCAGCGGGAGGAGGCCATCTGCCAGGCACCGCTTGTACTGTGTTATCCAAGTGTCTGGCTCATGGGCGGCGCAGACCTGCATCACGTCCACCTTCTCTCCTCGACATGCTCTAATTCTCGGCGATCTCAGAGTTTCTTGCGTCAAAGACTTGTGGCTTCTCGCTGCTCTCTCCGTCGACTTGCTTATCTGAAGGACCAGGTAATCTGCTACAAATGCCCTTGGCGTCTTCAGAGTTTCTTGGATCACCGTCCTCTGCCTACCCCCCTTGCCTGAGCTGGCGAGCTTAGCAAGCAAGTCAGCTCGGGCATTCTGCTCTCTGGGCACATGTACTACTTCAAAGGAGGCAAAGGAACTCTTCAATTCCTGCACATACGCCAAGTAAGCCGCCATTTGTGGATCTTTAGCCTGGAACTCGCCTGTTACTTGCCCCGTGACTAGCAGCGAGTCACTCTTTGCCATCAACACCCTAGCTCCCATTTCCTTGGCCAGCAAAATCCCGGCGATCAGCGCCTCATACTCTGCTTGATTGTTGCTGGCTTTGAAGGCGAACCTCAAAGATTGTTCAATCAGCACGCCGTTGGGCCCTTCCAATATGACTCCAGCACCGCTACCCTGCTGGTTTGACGATCCATCCACCGAGAGTACCCAACGGAAATCGTTTCCTTTAACCCGCGTCGCCTCTGATGAGAGTTCAACCACGAAATCTGCAAAGATTTGCCCCTTGATCGGGCCTCGAGGCTCGTACTTAATATCAAACTCTGACAACTCTACCGCCCACTTCACCATCCTTCCCGCAACGTCGGGTTTCTTCAAGACCTTCTGGATGGGCAGGTCAGTCATCACCAGTATTGTGAAACTGTGGAAGTAGTGGCGCAACCTCCTCGCCGAAAACACCACAGCCAGCGCAGCCTTCTCCAGGGCCTGATATCTCGTTTCTGGGCCCTGCAACACCTTGCTCACAAAATAAATAGGCTTCTGAGCCTGATCTTGATCCTGGGCGAGCACCGCGCTCACCGCCCTCTCAGTTACAGCAAAATACAACCTGAGAGGGATTCCCACCAGCGGTTTGCACAGAACCGGCGGGCTCGCCAGATACTCCTTCAGTTTGACGAAAGCTTCCTCGCACTCTTTCGTCCAAAGGAACTTGTTATTGCGCCGCAGACATTGAAAATAGGGATGCCCCTTTTCTCCGCTAGCCGACACGAAGCGAGATAGGGCTGCCATCCGACCTGTTAGCTGTTGTACTTCTTTCACCGTAGCCGGGCTCCTCATCGCCAGGATTGCGGCGCACTTGTCTGGGTTGGCTTCAATTCCTCTTTCAGTCAAGAGGAAACCCAGAAACTTTCCAGCCTCCACGCCGAAAATGCATTTCTCCGGATTGAGTTTTAACTTGAACTTGGCGATCGTCGTGAACAATTCTTCCAAGTCTGCAACGTGCTTGCTTTTCTCCTGCGAGGTCACGACCATGTCATCGACGTAGGCTTGCACGTTCCTTCCCAGCATTGGTGCAAGTACTCGATCCATCAGCCTTTGGTACGTGGCCCCCGCGTTCTTCAGCCCAAACGGCATCACCTTATAGCAATAGCACGATCTCTCCGTCATGAAGGCTGTTTTCTCTTCATCCATGGGATGCATCTTGATCTGATTATATCCCGAGAAGGCATGCAGGAAACTCAGCAGCTTGCACCCTGCAGCAATATCAACCAGGGCATCAATGTTTGGCAAAGGATACGAATCCTTTGGGCAAGCTTTGTTCAGGTCGGTGAAGTCGACGCACATGCGCCATTTCCCGTTACTCTTCTTCACCAGCACGACATTTGCCAACCATTCAGGGTACTGGACTTCCCTGATGTGGCCTGCAGCGAGGAGTTTCTGTGTTTCGTCTCTAATCGCCTGCCTCCTCTCCTCGTTGAACTTTCTTCTTCTCTGTCGCACCGGTCTCACCATGTTGTCCATCGCCAGATGATGGCACAAGAAGTCGGGATCAATCCCGGGCATGTCCGAAGCGGACCATGCAAACGCGTCCAGATGCCGCTCAATCACCTTGGCGATCTGGTCCTGGAGATCGACCTCCAGAGATCTTCCCAGCTTGAAGATTTTTCCCCCGATCTCCTTTTCGAGCCACTGCTCGACAGGCTTAGGCCTGGATTCTCTGGCGATCACCGCCCTGGCGATTCCCTGTTCCCTTGCTTCCTCGGGGCGATTTCGCGCCTCTTCCTCCTCCAGGCCAGCATTCCTCTCCCCCAGCTCAGCGTCTACCATCTCTACATCCCTTCCGGCAGCCTCCTCTGATACCGGCGGTCTGGACTTCACACCGGGAGGTGGGGTGGTTGTTACATAACTCACTGATCTTTTGTTTTTCAGGCTATTCTCATAGCACCTTTTCGCTTCTTTCTGATCATACTTAATCATGATCACGACCCCTTCCATGGATGGCAACTTTACCTTCATGTGCCGAGTCGATGGAATGGCGCCTATCCTGTTAAGCGTGGGCCTTCCCAACAGGATGTTATATGCTGAAGGAGCGTTTACTATGAGGTACTTGATTTTCTCCGTCCTCGACCCAGCCTCATCTGTAAACGTGGTTCTCAGCTCAATGTACCCCCTGACCTCCACCTGGTCGCCAGCGAACCCATATAAGCACCCTCCATAGGGCCTTATCTGGTCAAGGGGCAATTCCAGCTGCGTGAAAGTCGGCCAGAACATCACATCTGCCGAGCTTCCTTGGTCCACCAGAACCCTGTGGACCTTCCTTCCCGCTGTAACCAATGAAATAACTATGGGATCGTTGTCATGAGGCACAACGTCCCGGAGATCCTGCTTTGTGAAGGTAATGTCCACTTCCGGCGAGTGATCTTAAAACATGTCCACTGTCATCACCGATCGCGCGTACTTTTTCCTCTGCGATGCGGTGCATCCACCACCTGAGAAACCCCCTGCAATGGTGTGGATCTCCCCGTGGATAGGCATCTCGTGTTGCTGGGCTTCTCCACCTACTGGCTGGGAGCTCGACGCTCCCCCGGTTCTCCTGTCCAGCAGATAGTCATTTAGGAACCCGCTCTTAACCAGATCGTCGAGCTGGTATCCTAATGACAAACACGAGTCTAAAGCGTGGCCGAAACATTGGTGGAACTCACACCAGGCGTCCGGCTTTGACCCCAGCACCTTGTCGCCCACCTTCTCAGGCGCCTTCAACCTAGCAGATATGTTAGGGATGGCGATCAGGTCCGCTAGTCCCATGACAAATTTGTGCTTAGGCGGGCGATTGTATTCCCGGCGTGCTGGTTGCTGGCGCGCTTGGCTTCTTCCCTTGTTTCTCCTGTCGTAAGGATGGCGAGTCCTCTGGTCTTTTCTGGCCGCCGCCGCCGTTTCCAGCACCCTCTGCGGCTGGATCCTGGTCTGGGCGCGTGGCCTGGCGGGAGCCACGCTGCCTCTCTTCTCGGCGACTTCATTCTCGTCAGCGATATGGGCCACCGCAAGTCGCCTGACTTCAGCAAACGTCGCAGGGTGAGCCCTGATCAAGGCCTCGCATAATGGTCCTGGCTGCACGCCTTTCTTGAAGGCATAGACCAGCATTTCTTCATCTTTAGCCGGCGATCTGACCATCTGCGCTCCAAAGCGATTAAGGTATTCTCTGAGGGACTCTCCCTGGTACTGCCTTATATCGAACAGATCATAAGACACCCTGGGCGGCGCCTTATTCACGATATACTGCTTGACAAAAATCTTCGAGAACTGTTGGAAATTGGTTACGTGGCCGTTGGGCAGGCTCACGAACCACTCTAACGCCGTTCCCTGGAGCGTACTCACAAACATCTTGCAGTAGACGGCGTCCGACCCTCCTGACAGCATCATCTGCGTATGGAACGTGGTGAGATGGGCCTCAGGATCCTCCACGCCGGTAAAAACAGCCTTAACCGGAACCACGCTCGCGGGAATGGGCGTGTCCGTGATCGCCTGAATAAAAGGCATGGGAAAGACACGAGGTTGCGACGATGGCGCAACCTCTTCCGCAGCGGAACGCCCTTGCTGCTTCTGAAGAGCTTGACGCAGCTCCTCAGTCATCTTGCTGAGCTCCTCGTTTCTGGCGCGAGAGGCGACCAGGTCCTCATGCATCCTCGCCTGCTCTACGCGCGAGGCTTCCACAGTTGCCTGCAACGCACGCATCATCTCCGCCATCTGCACCATGGTCATGGCAGCGGCACCTTCAGCAGCGGCAGGAGCCACGGGCGCAACCGGACTTGAGCGATTGCTTCTCATTTTTCTCATGAACTTCGGCAAATCACAGGAATACAGCAAACAACACTTCAACCACGATCGAATCAGCGATCAATCGGAGAAAACTCAAGAAACTGCACAAGAACTCAAGAACACCGCAAACCTTCGAAGAAAACCACAACCTCACCACAAACCAACTTTCCCCGCGGACACCCGTACGAGCGAAAGAACTTGAACTTCCACCAGACAGATTGCGCGTAAGCAACAGAAAACCTCACTTCACCGATCGAAAAGCCAAACGAACGGCACAAAACGCAAATTCACCGAACGAAACTCAGACAAACCGCAAACGATGGTTGCACCAGCACACAACCACGCAGAAAACTTCGTAAACTTCAAAAAACCCACGCTGTGGATGGGAGCAAGCTTTACACGGCCCCACGGTGGGCGCCTGATGATCCTGCCTGTTGACCGGAACGCTGGAGAATGCCTCGTCAAAGGATCGACGTGCGCACCGCTTCTCACCTCCGTTCCTTTCCGGGATCTACTTCAAGCACCTGCAAAGAAACAGTACGGCGCCGCTGCGGCCGATCGCACTCCGACGCTCAAGTCAGTGACGGTATCACCAAATACTAAGGACAAGAACCGTGCAAATCCTCTCTCACAATCAGCTCTATCACTCGCAAGCGTAAAGTGTATGAATTGAACGTGCGTACCTCAGAAAGTTTGTTAAGAACTCTTATATACCTGGTAGCTTTCTCTCTCCTGGCAGTTACAGACTTGGACACGTGGCTCGCATCCAACTGTACACGTGCCATCATCTGGAGGGTCCCTGACTTGGCGCTGCTTCTACTCTCATTTTGGCTAAGTTACTTATGCATGGTACTGCCCAGTGCATAGCTAACTTAGGAGTGCGATCTCTACTGGAACGGGCGAGTTGGGGGCCTTCATACAGCTTCCCTGCGGTCTCGTCGGCCGCCTTCGCAATCTGCTCCTCCTTCATCTTCGGCGATGTGTTTGCTCTGGCGATCTCCAATGACTAGGTCGCCTGAATCTACATCTGGCAACTTCATCTTCAACCTGGCGATCGCCCATTCTGGTAATCTGGAAATCGGAACACGCCAACTTAACAACTGGCGACCACACGTGCCCCCCGACTTCCTTCCCTTCTGCCAACCTGGCGCCTTGTCAACACGCCTATACTGTAAGAGGATGCCACGTCATCACACCCGACCACCAGGGCGGTACACTTGGGATGAGTATCCTTTTCCTATTGAGCATGCATACAATAGAGTAGTCCACAAGACTACTAATATTTCTACATTTGAAGTTGTATGTGGACTTAATCCTCTTTTTCCTTTTGATTTGTTACCATTTCGTAATCCACAAAGATTTGTGCCTAAGGAAAAAGTACCAAAAACCGAATATGTTAAAATACATAAGAGGATTAAAGAACAAATACAACAATCAAAAGAGAAATATTGTAAAAAGTTGCCCAAAACAATAGAAAAACAAAAAGAAAGGCAACTTCATAAAATTGATTTTTATACAATTGCTTCAACTAACTCATTTGCTTTGTTTGAAGATTCCCATAGATGGTCGTTTGATCCAGGAGGACGAGCTTAGCTGTCAAAGCAAGAGGTTGTTATCCGAGATCGACATTGTGGATCTGAGGATAAATATTCTCAAGAAAGAGGAGATGATGGACACCATCCAACCACATACATCCACATAATGATGATGAAGAAGAAGCATTGGATTTGAGGACAAATCCTTTTCAAGAGGGAGGGGATGATGGAAGAGGCCCAAGCCCATGATATAAAAAGTCCAAGCCCAAGCCCAAATACAAGTTCAAGCTTAAGCTCAAGCCCAACAAATAGAAGATATGGGCCAACTAAGCATCATTGGATGTCTTTCTTTTGTAATTACTTTTGAGTATTTTTAGTAGAACATAAAGGGAGGTGTAGATATAAATATAAGAGGTGCAAATGTATAAATCTAAGTCACACCTTCCATGTGACATAAAAAGAAGGTCTAGGTATAGATTTAGGAGGTGCCAAAAATAGAAACCAAGTCACACTTTCCTTGTGACTAGGAATTGGCTCCAAATTCAAATGCTTCTCATTTGAATTTCTCTCCACTTTCTTTTGAATTTCCAGCCCTCTAAACACTATAAATAAGAGGGCTTGGCTTATGTATTTGCAAGACTATTTTGAGTAAAGTAATGCTGCCCAAGTGCCATTCAAATTACTCCCTTGCCAAATTCTCTCTAGAATTAGGTTTTTAGTCTTCAGCCTTCACCCCTAAATGGAGATGGTCGAACCACTCCAAGCCTCACTACTCCTCATGCACCTTCAAGGCCACCACACCTCTTAGGAGCTCCTTGTTCCACTCTCCTCCACTAAGCTTCCGCAACCATCTTCACCAAAATCAAAGAAAAGCTCATAGGAATGCCATCACTTTGACATTGCCTCCTGATCCTGCCGGTTGACCTGAGTGCAAGAGTCTTGCCACGCCAAAGGTTTCTCCTTCTGGATCAACTTCGCACCACGTTAGCCTCTGTCCTTCACACCTCAATTCCTCGCAAGAACCTGAAGAAAACAGAGTGGCGCCGCTGCGGCCGATCGCGCTCCGACGCTCAAGTCAGTGACGGAATCACCAAAAACTAAGAGAGAATATCTCAACTCAAGGAACCGTTCGCAGTGAATCTCTGTATACTAGAAAGTATTCTGAAAGCGTACTGAAGTGTTCTAAAAAACGTACCTCAAAGTCTGTTAAGTGTTCCTTATATACCTGAGCGTTTCTCTCTCCTGACGGTTACACGTCTGGACACGTGGCTCACATCCAACAGTACACGTGTCCCCATCTGGAGCTTCCTCCACTTGAGCGTCACCTCTACTCTTCAAGCCATTCGACTAAGTTACCCATACAAGGAGTAACTTGGTGCACAGCTTTCCTTGGAGCGCGATCCCCTAAGTGGTGAGTACGGGGTGTCACCATGCACACCTTCTCTATGGTCTCACCTGCCGCTATCACGATCCGCTTTACTTGCACATCATGCATGTTCTCGGAAACTGTTCCCTTGCCCCGACCTCTGGCTAGGGAATGATCATCTGATAACCTCATCCTCCGTACTTGTACCTCTTGAAAGCCTTAAGCAAGCCTTCCTGATCTTTCGGCGATGTGCCCCTTTCGGCGATCTCTAACCACCTGATCTCCGAGTACTCATGTATGGCAACTATGGCGCAACTCTGGTGACCGCCGGTTACACACACTAGAGATCGGAGAGCGCTAATTCAACGATTGGTGACTACACAGACTTCCCGATGTACTTCCCTTCTGTAAGCCAGGTGTCCCGTTCAACACGCCTATATTATCGCTTGCTGCCACGTCATCACTTCCGATTACCTGATCGGTACACCTCCTTTGGTTCACTGTTTCCATGAGCAGCCTTGAGTGTTTCCCACATATCTTTAGCAGTTTTGCATTTTGATATCCTGAAAAACTCATTAGTATCTAGTGCAGAAGTTATTATGTTTTGAGCAGTACAATCAAGCTTGGCCATTTTACATTCATCATTGGTCCATTGAGACCAAGGTTTTGCAATTAAAGAACCATTCTTTTTAAACTTTAGAATGTAAGGACCATTCTCAATTGAATTCCAAATTCCTTGATCAATAGATTCCACAAAGATTTTTATTCTGGCTTCCCAATATTTGTAATTCAATCCAAAAAATAAAGGAGGTTTGAAGCACCTTCCTCAAAAGATTGTTTTCTAGCCATAAATTTTTTTTTGGATCAACTTGAATAACTTTCAAGAACCAAGCTCTTGATGCCAATTGTTAGAATATATGGCTTTAAACTAGGGGGGGTGAATTGTTTAAAGAGGGTTTTCGCAAACTTTTAAGCCTTGAATGAAATTACTTCGAGAATACCTTCATTGAGAAATCCGTTTTTCAAAACACAAAGCTAAAAGCACAACACAAGTAAAACAATCGGTTGTTTCGCAGAAACAATCGGTTGTTTATACCAGTAAACAAATATCAAAACTGAATTTAAAGAGTTAGGGATAGAGAGAATGCACACAGATATTTATACTGGTTCACTCTAAACCCAAAGCTACATCCATTCTTCTCAGAAACCACTGAGGAATTCCACTAAGCAATCAAACCTTGATCACTTACACCACAACCAAGAAAGTGACCTTGATCCCCTCAAGACACACGCTTCTCTTGGCCAACACACCAACACTAAGAATGTTGATCTTGATCCCCTCAAGAACACACAACACTTCTCAGCAAAACACACAAAGATTCTTGTTCAACAGAATACAAGGATTACACTTGTTATAGAAGCAAATCTGAAATCAATACAAGCAGAAATCATATCTTATACTCTTTGATCAATCTCAATCTCTAAGCAATCTCAACTCTTTGAAAAACTCAAAAACTTGTGTTAAAATCTTATTACTCAAATCTGTTTTTCTGAATATATTCAAAGATATTGTTTGTTATCAAATCTTAATAAACTTATTCATTGCATTTAAAAGATTGGTCAAAACATTAAAGATTGGAGCGTAATCAGTTAAAACATTTAAGGCTCAGTCAAAGCTAAAACAACTTTTCTGTTATGGCACCAAAACAAACAATCGGTTGTTTCCACGAATCAATCGGTTGTTTTAGTTTTAATAGCTCAACCAATTGAAAAACAGTTTTCAACCTTTTCTAAAAACACCTAAGTATAAAACAATCGGTTGTTTTTCACTTAGTTTGAAAAACACTTTTCTTTTGAAAAGATTGAGAATGCCTATGCTTTGGATTCAATCAAGAGTGGATTACATAACCAATATACCCCGTATCCTATCTAGGACAACTCAGCAACAGGAAGCACAGCCTAGCCTTCAACATCCTTCAAAGGGTTTGGATTCTTCAAAGCTTGAACACTACTTGGTTCAACAATATCTACCATACAATGCTTCTTACAACAACAAGTTAGATTTTCAAACATTTAAGACATAAAACTGATAAACAATCGGTTTTTTACTCGAGACAATCGGTTGTTTCTATCAGGAGCAGCAAAAACCAGTTTTATAGCAGAGATTTTAACATTTAAAGAGTTTCAGATAAGGATTCACAAGACCAATTAATTCTCCCCCTATTTGTCTTCACAAATAGACTTTAACAGTAACAAAACAGATTTAGGAGAGATTATTGAGATCAAAGATATCTAACTCATTTCTTAGGAAAAAGAACCTCTCTTTTGGTAGTGGTTTAGTGAAGATGTCAGCTAACTGCAGTTTGGTCTCCACAAACTTCACTTCACAGTTCCCATTGTTTACATGATCCCTGATAAAATGATGCCTTGTCTCAATATGTTTGGTCCTTGAGTGTTGAATCTGATTTTTGGTAAGATTGATGGCACTTGTGTTATCACACATCAAAGGGACTTTGTTGATCTTTAATCCAAAGTCTACAAGTTGTTGTTTGAGCCATAAAATCTATGCACAGCAGCTACCAGCAGCTATATACTCAGCCTCAGCAGTAGAGAGAGCAACACATGCTTGCTTCTTGCTATGCCATGAGATTAGGCTTGAGCCAAGGAGATGACAAGTCCCACTTGTGCTCTTCCTATTTAGCTTGCAATCTGCAAAGTCAAAATCTAAATAACCAATTAAATGAATTGGAGAGTGAGAAGGATACCATAACCCAACAGATGATGTTCCTTTGAGATATTTCAGAATTCTTTTTGCAGCTTTGAAGTGTGACTCCTTAGGATTTGCTTGATATCTAGCACATAGACACACCGCAAACATGATGTCCGGCCTACTAGCTGTTAGATACAGCAAGGAGCCAATCAATCCTCTGTATTTGGTTTGATCTACACTCTTTCCAGCAAAATCAGCATCCATGTAGCAGCTTGATGGCATTGGAGTGCTTGCTTCTTTGCAACTCTCCATTTCAAATTTCTTGAGAATCTCTTTGCAATACTTTGATTGACATAGAAAGATCCCATCCTTTGTTTGCTTAACCTGCAATCCAAGAATGAAAGACAATTCTCCCATCATAGACATTTCAAACTCACCTTTCATTGCAGCCACAAATTCTTCACACAAACTAGCTTGTGTAACACCAAAGATGATGTCATCAACATAGATTTGCACAAGAATTATTTCTGAATTTGACTTTTTGATGAAGAGAGTCTTGTCTACGATTCCCCTTTCATAACCATGAGATAGCAGAAAGTTGCTAAGCCTCTCATACCACTGCCTTGGAGCTTGCTTCAGTCCATACAAAGCTTTCTTTAACTTGAAGACATGGTTGGGATGTTTATGATCTTCAAAGCCCGATGGTTGATCCACATAAACTTCCTCGTTGACGTAGCCATTTAAGAAGGCACTCTTGACATCCATTTGGAAGAGTTTGAAACCACTCATACAAGCAAACGCCAGCAGCAGCCTCACAGCCTCCAATCTTGAACAGGAGCAAAGGTTTCACAATAATCTATGCCCTCCTCTTGATTGTAGCCCTTTGCAACTAGCCTTGCTTTGTTCCTTGTGATCACGTCATATTCATCTAACTTGTTGCTGAAAACCCATTTCGAACCTATAATGTTCATTTCATCAGTTCTAGGGACAAGAAACCATACCTCATTCCTTGCAAACTGATTTAACTCCTCATGCATAACTTCAACCCATTCTCATCCTTGAGAGCTTTATCAATTGACTTTGGCTCAATTTGAGAGACGAAAGTTGTGTGCCTGCAGAAGTTTGAGATGGAGCTACGTGTGGAGACACCTTCCTTTATCTACCCTATGATGTTTTCCATTGACAGATCTCTAGGAATCCTCCACTCTTTGGGAAGCTCACTTTGTTGCAAAATTTCAATCAGTTGTTTCTGCGAATCAACCGGTTGTTTTTCTGCACAGATTTCCAGCTTCTCCAAACTGATGCTTTGTTCATCTTCTTCAGCATTGGTCTTCGGTATTTGGATGTTTCTGTGATCTACCTCATCAAAGACAACGTGAACTGATTCTTCCACATTCATCAACCTCTTATTGTAGATTCTATATGCATGACTTCTGAGAGAATACCCTATGAACATGCCAAGATCCGCTTTCTCATCAAACTTCCCCAAGTTTTCTTTTCCATTGTTGAGAACGAAGCAACTGCACCCAAAAACTCTGAGATGGTTGATGTTAGGCTTCCTTCCATTGAAGAGTTCATATGGAGTTTTCATCAGTATAGGCCTGATAAGCACTCTATTCATCACATAACATGAAGTGCTCACTGCATTCGCCCGAAAGTACATAGGAAGAGATGATTCACTAAGAATTTTCCTTGCTAGCTCTTCAAGAGACCTGTTCTTCCTCTCTACCACACCATTCTGTTGTGGAGTTCTTGGTGCAGAGAAATTGTGCAGGATCCCCATCTTCTCATAGAACTTGCTGAACTTCTCACAGAACTTGCTGAACTTTTCATTTTGGAATTATCCTCCATGATCACTTCTAATTGAGCCTATGTTGCAGTTCTTTGTATTTTGCAGCCTTCTTGCTAGCTTCTTGAATGCAGAAAAGGCATCACTCTTTGATTCCAAGAAAAAAGACCAACTGAACCTGGAAAAGTCATCAACAATAACAAGAGCATAATAATTTCCACCAAGGCTCATAGTTCTTGAGGGACCAAAGAGATCCATGTGAAGTAGCTCAAGCGGTTTTAAAGAGGAAACAACATTTTTTATTTTAAAAGAGCTTTTCACTTGTTTTCTTTTTTAGCAAGTTTCACAAATGTGATCCTTCTCAAACTTGAGCTTTGGTAGCCCAATCACAAGATCCTTTGAAATTAACTTGTTCAAGTGATTCATGTGAATATCAGCAATTCTTTTATGCCTAAGCCAAGATTCATCCTGCTTGGATAGAAGACAACCAATAGAACATGGTGAAGAGATATATAGAAGATACACATTATTGACTCTCTTACCTACCAACATTACCTCTTTGGTGTTGGGTAGACAAATTTCACATGTGTTTGATTTGAACATCACTTGATATCCCTTGTCAGCTAATGCTCAGCAGATTGTGCTTTAGACCTTCTACATAGAGCACATCATGGATGACCAAGATGTCTTTGTCTCCTATGGATCCTCTCCCAAGAATCCTTCCCTTGTTGTTATCCCCATAAGTGACATACCCTTCTTGCTTAAAGGAGATGCTCAGGAACTTTGATTTGTCCCATGTCATGTGCTTGGAGCATCCACTGTCCAAGTACCATTGTTGCTTGCTCTCCTTCAAGATTTCCTACAAAGGAGATTTTCAAGTACAAAGATTTAGTCCCCTTATGAGTGTGGGTCGATTTGGTTTACATTCATCAATAGAACCTTTACTGCACTTAGGAATGGCCTATTTTCATGCAATAGAAGCATGTAACAATCGGTTGTTTCGATGGTCCAATCGATTGTTTTTCTGGCATTTTCGAAAATCTATCTTGTTTGTTTTGTGGCTTAAAACCCAATCCAGCTTTTCCAAAAACACAGTTTTGAGATGCCAAGACATTCTCAAAGTTGGATTGGCCTTTAGAAAGCTTATCCACAGTTTTAACAAGATAGTGGACCTTCTTTTCAAGATTTTCGCAATTTTCACAAACAAGAGTATCACACTTGCAAGAGAAGTTTGTGTAAATAATTTCAAGGTTTTCAAAATTTGTTTTTGAATTTTCTAATTCCTCTTCCAGTGATTTGACTCTGTTTTCAAGCCAGCTATTCTTTTCTTTTAACCGATTGTTCAAGAGGGCCAATCGATTGGCTTCGTCATGCGTTTCTTGAAAGGCTTGAAGTAATTGACCATAAGTTTCAAAGTTTAATGAATTAGATGAACTTACACTACTTGAGTCATCTTCCTTTCTGGCCATGAAGCAGAGGTTGAGGCTTTTCTTGTTTTGTCTTATTTTCCGTCTTGCTTGGCTCTTTGACCTTGCCTCCTTTGGTTCATTGTTTCCATGAGCAGCCTTGAGTGTATCCTACATCTCTTTAGCAGTTTTGCATTTTGATACCCTGAAAAACTCATTAGTATCAAGTGCAGAAGCTATTATGTTTTGAACAGAACAATCAAGCTTGGCCATTTTACATTAATCATTGGTCCATTGAGACCAAGGTTTTGCAATGAAAGAACCATTCTTTTTAAACTTTGGAATGTAAGGACCATTCTCAATTGAATCCCAAATTCCTTGATCAATAGATTCCACAAAGATTTTCATTTCGGCTTCCCAATACTTGTAATTCAATCCACAAAATAAAGGTGGTTTGTAGATTGAAGCACCTTCCTTAGAAGATTGTTTTCCAGCCATAGAAAAAATATTTTTGGATCATCTTGAATAATTTTCAAGAACCAAGCTCTAATTCCAATTGTTAGAAAGTATGGCTTTAAACTAGAGGGGGGGTCAATGGTTTAAATAGGGATTTCGAAAACTTTTAAGCCTTGAATGAAATTGCTTCAAGGATCAGTTGATAAAGAATTCAGTTTGCCAAAACACAAAGCTAAAAGCACAGCACCAGAAAAACAATCGGTTGTTTCACAGAAACAATTGGTTGTTTATACCAGATCACAAATATTAAAAGTGAATTTAAAGAGTTAATGGAGAGAGAGAATGCACACAGATGTTTATACTGGTTCACTCTAAACCCAGAGCTACATCCAGTCTTCTCAGAAACCACTGAGGAATTCCACTAAGCAATCAAACCTAGATCACTTACAACACAACCAAGAAAGTGACCTTGATCCCCTCAAGACACACACTTCTCTTGGCCAACACACCAACACTAAGAATGCTAATCTTGATCCCCTCAAAAACACACAACACTTCTCAGCAAACACACAAATATTCTTGTTCAAAAGATACAAGGATTACATTTTGTACCGTCCCGTATCCGGGCGTTGACTAAGTCAAGGTCAAAGTCAACACCAGGCGTTGCCAAGGCAAGGCGTCCCCTAGATGAAGGCGTCGCCCAACCAGGGCGTCGCTAGATGGAATCGTACAAGGACAAGGTGACCACAGCGTTGCTCCCCGATACCCATGGGTAGGAAAGACCATGGAGGGGGCGACGCCGTGGGAAGGTCCCAGACCCTGGATAATCAGGGAACAACAATAAAGAGGTGAGAAAGGTGGCTTCAAGGCCATAGCAACAACACCAGTGTAGGGCAGCCTGACTCGAGAAGTACCCCTGTCGCCCCAGAGACGCCTTTGGGACATATACAACTCAAGAGGAAGGTCACACCCAGGGCAGCCGGGTGCAGGGTACAAGAGGAAGGCAGATACGCTCTCAAAGTGAGTGACTAGATGATTGGGGGCATGAGTTGGCACCCAAAAAGTCACCCCTAGGGCAGTAGCACTCCCAGGCAGGAGGACTCACACGTAGAAATGTCCCCAGATGGGCAGAAACTCCCCCAGATGGGGTCATGGCGTCGTGAGGCCCTCCACGTGTGCGACAGCCAGGTCGGAATAGAAACACCCTTTAGTCAGGTGCCAGGTAATCAAGTCATTCAATACATTTTCCGTTTCGAGCGTTCAAGTACTATGATGGCTCCCAAGCGTTTCAACGTCTTAAATGCGCTACGTTTTCTAATTAAACGCTTTAATGAGTGCGTTACGTTTGTAATTAAAAGCGCTTTAAGGCGCTTTAAATGCTTGGGTAGTTTAAATAGCGCAGGGAATGTTGGGAACGGGGTTGGAACTTTTGGAAAATTTACCAGAGAACTCTCTAGTTGCTTGCTCGTGCTTGAGGTTACGGACAAGGGACTGGGGAAAGATCTTTGCCTGAGGGAGAAAACATACACACAACACACAGTTCTTTATACCACCTTCAAAGTGCCATACGCGGTGCTCAGATACGGAGGTGCCCAGTTTTGGTGTTTCTTGCTGGCTGACTTGAGCGTCGGAGTGCAAACGGCCGCTAGGGCGCCCTTTTGTCCTCTTTTTGCAGGAATCCACAGGTAACCCGTGGGAAGGAGTCCCTAGCTGACGGTTGAGGTCGCGCACGAAGACGCCCCGGTCAACCGGACGGAACATTTGGCGCCCACCGTGGGGCAGATATAAAACATCAGTCCCATCACAAGTTCGAGAAAATCTACCAATTTACAGTAACGTTGAAGGAGGTTGTAGAGACAATGGCCCCCACCAGACGAGGTACAGCACGCGCAGCCCCAGCAGAACTATCCATGCAACAGGTCCTGGAGATAATGAGGGGGCAGCAGCAGGATATGGCTGAGTCGAAGCTGGAACAGGAACGCATGCAGGCGGATCTCGACGCCTCGCATGAGAGGAATGACGAGCTCCATCGTGTGAATGAGGAGTTGTGCCAGGGCCTGAGAAATAATCGGGCGCAACATGGACATGACGAGATGGAGAACCATTTCCCAACAAGGGAATTTTCTACTCCCTTCTCGCAGGAGATTCTAGATGCAGCGATCCCGAACACATTTGCGGGGCCCACGGTGATCTTCACCGGGATGGAGGACCCAGAGACGCAGCTTGCTGCATTTCACACACAGATGGTCCTGGTAGGCGGTTCTGACGCTGCCAAGTGCAAGCTCTTTATGAGCACCCTGACTGGGATGGCTATGGACTGGTTCATCAGCCTCCCGGACGGCCATATCACATCTTTCCGCCAATTGTCGCGATTGTTCAGGGAACAATACTTGGCAAACAAAGCCCCACCGCCGGTCTCCTACGATTTGTTCGATGTGAAGCAGTATCAGGGGGAGACCCTGAAGGAGTACATTAATCGCTTCGGGGCCCAGGTTGTGAAGGATGGCACGACAGAGGAGCCTATGATCGTGTACGCATTCGTGAAAGGCCTATGCCCCGGTTCTTTTGGAGAGTCTATCATTCGCAACCGCCCCAGGACTTTCGCTGAGTTACGGCGTCGGGCGGTAGAACATATTGCTTCTGAAGAGGAGGTGTGCGTGAAACGCACCAGTGTCGTACCCTCATGCCCGAGAGGACCGGCGCGAACTCAGCCCGTCAGAGTTAATGAGACCACGACGGGAAGAAAGAAGCCCGATGCGAGACGCCCCTACGAGGCCAGAAAGCCCCAGCCCCGGGGTCCAGCGGGGGGCGATCGCCCGGCCAGAGAAAGAGCGAGACCAGCAAGGTATAACTTTGTGGTGGAGCTGAAGGATTTGATCGCCATGCCTAACATAGCTGAGAGGCTGAGGCGACCGGCGAAGACTGACAAGGTGTTAGGGCCTCGCAAAGACTCTTGGTGCGAATTCCACGAGGCTTTCGGGCACCACATTGATAACTGCCTGTCGTTGGGTTACCAGCTAGATGAGCTGGTGAGAACTGGATTTTTGAAAGATTATGTCACGGAGCCCACAACGACCGCCGCCTTGTCGCCACCGGCAGAAGAGCCAGCACACGAGACGCCGGTTCTCGGCGAGGTTCATACCATAGCTGGAGGTTTTTCCGGCGGTGGTCCCACAGCCTCCCAGCAGAAGAAATACGCGAGGGGGGTTAACTCAATCGAAGAAAGACTCTCGGGTGAGCCGTGGGAGTCGGACCTCGTATTCACAAGAGGGGACCTCCGAGACGTGGTGCCGCACGACAATGACCCCGTTGTCATTTCGGTAGTCACAGCGGGAAGAAAGGTGCATCGAGTTCTTGTCGACCAGGGAAGCTCGGCGGACGTCATGTTCCTGTCGACATTTAACAAGTTACGGTTGTCTCTCGACCTGTTGAGGCCCTACACGGGGTGCCTGTATGGGTTTGGTGATAACCAGGTGGAAGTCCGAGGTTACCTGGAATTGAGGACTACGTTCACGGATGGAGAGGCCTCGCGTACCGAACACATCCGGTACCTGGTCGTGAACGCCAACTCCGCCTACAATATTTTGCTGGGCAGGCCGGCGTTAAACCGTTTGAACGCGGTGTCCTCCACACGCCACATGAAGATGAAGTTGCCGGACCTCAGTGGTAAGGTGATAGTCATCAGGTCAGACCAGGAGGAGGCGAGGAAATGCTATGAGAACAGCCTGAAAACAAAGAGAAGCGTTTTCATGGTATATGAACGTCCGTCATGCGCGGACACGACGATGATTAAGGCGACACTCGCGGGGTCGACGCCTATTGAGGCGATACCGGCGAGGGCGACGTCCGAAGCAGACGCACCCATGGAGGAAGGTCCTAGCGACGTGGCGCCCGTGCAAGAGGCGGCGCCCGTCGAGGATGAGAGCAGAGAACAGCCAGCCACCAACGCCGTAGAAAGGGAGATTGGTGGCAAGACATTCAAGTTAGGGAGTTTGCTGAGTCCGGAAGAACAGGAAGGGGTGGCAGAAGTGATTTCGCGCCACCTGGATGCCTTCGCATGGTCCGCCTCGCATATGCCCGGTATCGACCCTGATTTCCTGTGTCACCACCTCAGCATGGATGCCACGGTCCGCCCCGTGCGCCAGAGAAGGAGAAAGTTCAATGAGGAGAGACAGCAGGTGGTGAAGGACGAAATGCAGAAGCTGTTGAAGGCTGGCCATATCAGGGAGATTCAATACCCTGAGTGGCTTGCCAATGTCGTCTTGGTGAAAAAGGCGAATGGAAAATGGAGGATGTGCGTGGACTTCACAGACTTGAATAAGGCGTGCCCAAAGGACTTGTACCCGCTGCCCAGCATCGACGCCTTGGTGGACAGTGCGTCCGGCAGCAAGGTGCTGAGTTTCCTAGACGCCTTCTCCGGATACAACCAGATTAAGATGCACCCGAGAGATGAGAACAAAACTGCATTCATGACTGAGACCTGCAGTTACTGCTATAAGGTGATGCCTTTTGAGCTGAAAAACGCGGGCGCCACGTACCAAAGGTTAATGGACAAGGTCCTGGCGCCGATGCTCGGAAGGAATGTGTACGCCTATGTAGACGACATGGTGGTGGCGTCGCAGGATAAGGCGCAACACATGGCGGATCTGGGGGAGTTGTTCGTTACGATATCCAAGTACCGCCTCAAGTTAAACCCTGAGAAGTGTGTTTTCGGGGTAGAGGCCGGTAAGTTCTTGGGTTTCATGCTCACAGAGAGGGGGATAGAGGCGAACCCCGACAAATGCGCGGCGATTATCGCCATGCGAAGCCCGGCGTCGGTAAAGGAGGTGCAACAGCTGACAGGGCGGATGGCGGCGCTCTCAAGGTTTGTTTCCGCCGGGGGAGAGAAGGGGCATCCATATTTCCAGTGTCTCAAGAGAAACACTCGCTTTTCGTGGACTGACGAATGCGAAGCGGCTTTCATTAAGTTAAAGGAGTACCTGGCGACGCCACCGGTCCTCTGCAAACCGGTAACAGGCGTGCCCCTCCGGTTATACTTTACAGTAACGGAACGAGCTATCAGCTCAGTGCTGGTCCAGGAACAGGACCAGATTCAAAAACCCATTTATTTTGTAAGCAAGGCCTTACAAGGCGCAGAAACCAGATACCAGGCGTTGGAGAAGGCAGCGCTGGCGGTGGTATTTTCAGCCAGGAGGCTCCGTCATTACTTCCACAACTTTACGGTGGTAGTGATGACGAACCTCCCTATACAGAAGGTGCTGCAGAAGCCTGATGTGGCTGGGAGAATGGTACGCTGGGCGGTGGAACTGTCAGAATTCGACATCCAGTATGAGCCTAAAGGGTCCATCAAAGGGCAGGTATACGCAAATTTTATAGCGGAGCTGTCGCCCGGAGGGGAGCAAGAGGTGGAGGTGGGCTCGCAGTGGTTGCTCTCGGTTGATGGCTCTTCCAACCAGCAAGGGAGTGGTGCGGGAATAGTCTTGGAGGGACCCAACGGCGTGCTGATTGAGCAGGCCCTGCGCTTCGCCTTCAAGGCAAGTAACAATCAGGCAGAATATGAAGCCCTGATAGCAGGAATGCTCCTGGCCAAGGAGATGGGCGCGCAGAACCTCCTGGTGAAAAGCGACTCCCAGCTGATAACGGGGCAGTTGTCGGGTGAGTTCCAGGCGAAAGACCCACAGATGGCGGCATATCTGAAATACGTCCAGTTGTTGAAGGGAGCGTTCAACGCTCTTGAGCTGATACATGTCCCCAGGGAGCAGAATGCCAGAGCTGACCTGCTTGCAAAGCTGGCCAGCTCAAGCAAGGGGGGTAGACAAAGGACAGTGATCCAAGAGACTCTCAAAGCTCCGTGTAGATTCGTGGAAGACAACAGGGTGGACGTCCTCCAGATTTATACAACAAGGGGAAGGCCGAGGAGTCATTACTCTTTGACCCAGGATACGTAGAGGGTGCCCCGCATCAGCACGTACGCGGATCTGCCCGAGGGAGAAGAGCAAATGCAGGTGTGTGTTTTAACCAAGGGAGACACCTGGATGACGCCTTACAGGCGATACTTGGCGGATGGGGCTCTCCCAGTGGAGCCTGAAGAGGGCCAGAAGGTCAAAAGAAATGCCGCAAGATATACTTTGGTGGATGGGGTGCTGTTCAGGCACGGTTTCACTCACCCTATCCTAACATGCGTAAGTGGCGACGAGCGCACCAGGATAATGGCAGAGCTACACGAAGGCATCTGCAGGAGCCACGTAGGGGGAAGGTCCCTAGCCTCTAAGGTAATACGCGCAGGTTTCTTCTGGCCAACAGTAAAAGAGGACTGCACGCGACACACTCAGCGTTGCAGGCAATGCCAAAAACACGCCGATTGGCACAAGGCGCCGCCAGAAGAGTTGCGATCCATATACAGCCTGTGGCCTTTCCATACATGGGGAATCGATATCCTGGGCCCGTTTCCACTGGCCATCAGGCAGATGAAGTATTTGATCGTCGCCATCGAATACTTCACCAAATGGATAGAGGCAGAGCCCGTAGCACAAATCACTGCGCACAGGGTACAACATTTTGTGTGGAAGAACATTGTGTGCCGTTTTGGCGTACCTAGGCGGCTGATATCCGACAACGGAACCCAGTTCGCCAGTCAACAGTTGAGAAACCTATGTGCTGAGGTAGGCATTAAGCAGGTGTTTGCATCAGTTGAGCACCCCCAGACTAATGGGCAGGTAGAGTCAGCAAACAGAGTTTTGCTGAGAGGACTAAAGAGAAGGCTGGAAAAGGCCAAAGAAGCATGGGCGGAGGAGGTGCCAAGGATCGTGTGGGCATACCACACCACGCCCCAATCTTCCACCATGGAGACACCTTTTAGCCTGGTGTATGGGTCGGATGCGATGATCCCAGTTGAGATTCACGAAAGTTCACCACGTTTCCAAAACTTCGTGGCGGAAGAATCCAACGAAGAAAGGCGGGTGAACCTGGACCTACTGGACGAAGCCAGGGAGGAAGCCAGAATAAAGGCTGAAGCAATGAAGAGAAGAGTAGAGCGACACTACAGCTCTAAGGTAAAGTCGCGACAGTTCCATGTTGGCGACCTAGTTATGAGGAAGGCTCATCCATACGAGCTGGAGAATAAGCTGTCTCCCAAGTGGACCGGACCCTTCAGGATCACCGAGGCTAAGGGTAACGGGTCGTATAACCTAGAGACTTTGGATGGGGGTCCCATCCCGCGCAGCTGGAATGCAGCCAACTTAAAATTTTATTTTAGTTGATTTATGTAAGCAGCCATGTAACAGTTTAGTTGAAGGGGACACTCTTTTTCCCTCTCGGGGTTTTTTAATGAGGTCACCCAAATAAAAGGGAAACCAGTTTGAGAAAAAGAAGTGCCTTGGTTTTTATCCTTTATCTTTCTCCGTTTGAAGTAATGTGAGGCGTCGCCAAAAAAGAAGATGTCGCCTAGGTGAAGGCGTCGCCAGGAAAGAAGGTGTCGCCTAGGGAAAAGGCGTCGCCTAGGTAAAGGCGTCGCCTGGATGAAGGCAGGCGCCGTTAGAAGAACAGGACGAAAGAAAAGCGCGCGGTATGCGAAACATATGCAAAGTAAAGTGGCGTCGCAAAAAATCAAGTATGATATAGAAAAGTTGTTGTTACAAGCAATGTTCGATACAATGGGAGTAGCACAAATGGAGCAAATACTACAGATCATGTAAAAACATGAACAAGCCATTTCTCAGTGGCCATCGGAATCAGCACTGGAGGAAGGCGAAACCCCATTCCTAGCCCGCAGAGCTCGAGTAAGTTGTGTCCTCCTCTCTTGGTTTATTTTCGAGCCTGCACCAAGGGAGATAAATGTGTCAGAGACACCATGAAGCAAGACAGACACGGTTAGAAAGCAACAAAGGCCGAAGTTTCTAGGGCAGCGACTCTTACATATTGAAGTACAAATTGAAGTTGAACCCCGAAAAATGTGTATTTGAGGTAGAGGGGAAAGAAAGTTTTTACGGTTCTTACTCACCGAGCGGAGAATAAACGCGAACCCCGAGAAATGCACGACAATTATAGCTAAGAGGAGCCCGATCTCAGTGAAAGAGGTGCAACAATTGACAGGACGAATGGCTGCCTTGTCCCGATTTGTATAGGCAGGAGGGGATAGGAGCATCCCTATTTCCAGTGCTTGAAGAGGAACAACAGGTTCGTATGGACGAGAGAGTGCGAATAATGGTTCCTCAAGCTAAAAGACTATTTAGCTAGTCCCCTGATGTTGTGCAAGCCGCTGCTAGGTACCCCGCTCCGCCTGTACTTTGCCATCACGGAGCGGGCGATTAGCTCGGCCCTCGTTCAGGAGCAGGACCACGTGCAGAAGCCCATATACTTTGTCAGCAAAGTCTTGCAAGGGCCCGAAGAGCGCTATCAGGCCATTGAAAAGGCTGCCCTGGCTGTACTGTTCGCAGCACGGAGGCTCCGCCACAACTTCCAGAGCTTCACTGTTATAGTAATGACGGACCTTCCCATTCGCAAAGTCTAACAAAAGCCCGATGTGGCAGAACGAATGGTCGCTGGGCGATTGCGCTGTTCAAGTTCAATGTACAATATGAACCAATAGGGCCTATCAAAGGTCAGGTTTATCTAGAACTCTCCTCGACGGTCGCACATAAAGAAGAAGCAGATTTCAGGTGGGTCCTCTCCGTGGATGGGTCCTCCAACCAACAGGGCAGTGGGGCTGACGTCATTTTGGAAGGGCCAACTGGGTTACTAATCGAGCAGGCCCTACGGTTTCCCTTCAAAGCTAGTAACAACCAAGCTGAATATGAGGCCTTGGTCGCACGAATGTTGCTAACCAAGAAGATGGGTACTAAAAGTCTGCTTGCAAAGAGTGATTCACTGTTGGTAACGGGGTAGGTTACGAGTGAATACCAGGACAAAGACCCTCAGATGGCCGCATACCTAGAGTATGTCAGGATCCTGAAAGAGGCTTTTGCGTAGTTCGAGTTGGTACACGTTCCCAAAGAGCAGAATGCCCGAGCTAACTTGCTAGCAAAGCTCGCCAGCTAAAGCAAGGGGGCAGGCAGAGGAAAGTCATACAAGAGACTTTGAGGACACCCCGAACCACCACAGACTGCACAATAGAGGTCCAACATATAAGCGTCTTAGAGGGCAGAAAAAGAGGTCACTGGTCGCTGACTCAGGATACGTTGAAGGCGCCTAGGATAAGTGCATACGATGTATTAGACGGAGTGTCATTGCACGTCTACCTAGTGGACGATGGTGAAACCTGGGGACGCTATTTGGCTGATGGCTTGCTCCTGCTGGAGCCAGCAGAAGCCAAGTTCGTCAAGAAAAATGAAAATAGGTATACCCTAGTTGATGGAAAGTTGTTCAGACACGGCTAGACTCACTCTATCCTATTTAATGTGAGTGGTGAGCAGTGCACGCGTATCATGGCGGAGTTCCACGAAGGTATATGTGGGAGTCACATCGGCGGCCGAGCTTTATCATCCAAAGTCATTCGGGCGGGGTACTACTGGCTGACCATGAAGGAGGATTGCACAAGTACGCGCAACGGTGCAAACAGTGCCAACGGCATGCCGATTGGCATCATGCACCCCCAGAAAAATTATGATCGATCCATAGCCCATGGCCTTTTCACACCTGGGGGATTGACATCTTGGGACCATTTCCTCTAGCTGTTCGTCAAATGAAATATTTCGTGGTCGCCATCGAGTAATTCACCAAGTGGATAGAGGCCGAGCCCGTGGCACAAATCACAGCTCACAAAGTTTAACACTTCACGTGGAAGAACATAGTTTGCCATTATGGAATCCCAAAACGTTTGGTGTCTGACAATGGCACCCAGTTCGCAAGTCAACAACTAGGAAAATTGTGCACGGAGCTCGGTATTAAGCAGGTATTTGCATCAATCGAGCACCCCCAGATGAATGGACAGGTCGAATCCGCCAACTGAGTCTTGCTTAGGGGCCTAAAAAGAAGGTTGGAAAAGGCCAAAGGAACTTGGGCGGACGAGGTCCCCAGAATTGTGTGGGCCTACCACACCACTCCCCAGTCCACCACCAAGGAGACACCTTTTACCCTGGTGTATGGTTCAGACGCAATGATTCCTGTAGAGATGCAGGAAAGTTCACTTCGTTTCCAGAACGTCATGGCCGAGGAGTCTAACGAAGAAATAAGGGTGAACTTAGACCTGCTAAACGAGGTTAGGGAGGAAGTGTGCACCAAGGCTAAAGCCTTGAAGAGAATGGTGGAGTATAAGCACAAGTCCAAATTGAGACCTCGGCAATTCCAGGTCGCTGACTTGGTAATGCAGAAAGCTCACCCCTACCAGTTGGAGAACAAGTTGTCTCCGAAGTGGACTGGCCTATTCCGTCTGATAAAGGCACTTGGGAACGGAGCGTACAAACTCGAGACCTTGGAAGGTGGGACAATTTCCTGAACATGGAATGAAGCCAACCTTAAATTTTATTTCAATTAGTTATATCATTGTACACAGTTAAGGGGACACTCTTTTTCCCTTATCAGGGGTTTTTAATGACGTCACCCAATAAAAAATTAGTTAAAAACATATATTCGCAATGTATTGCACAGCCAAGAAAGTGAACCTCTTCCTTGCAATTATACGTCAAGGTCGAGAATAGTAAGGTTCCAAGTATACATTTTCCTTGCCTTTATATGCCAAGGTCGAGAACAGTAAGTGAGCCTCTCCCTTTCCTTTATACGCCAAGGTCGAGAACAGTAAGCGAACCTCTCCCTTGCCTCTATACGTCAAGGTCGAGAATAGTATGGTTCCAAAGTAAGACATCTCTCTTGCCTTTATACGCCAAGGTCGAGAACAGTAAGTGAACCTCTCCCTTGCCTCTATATGCCAAGGTCGATAATAGTACGGTTCCAAAGTAAGACATCTCCCTTGCCTTTATACGCCAAGGTCGAGAACAGTAAATGAACCTCTCCCTTGCCTCTATACGCCAAGGTCGAGAATAGTATGGTTCCAAGTTAACATCTCCCCTTCCTTTATACACCAAGGTCAAGAACAGTAAATGAACCTCTCCCTTGCCTCTATACGCCAAGGTCTAGAATAGTATGGTTCCAAAGTAAGACATCTCCCTTGCCCCTATACGCCAAGGTGGAGACCAGTAAAGTTTCGAGTAATCGTCTCCTATACCCCTATGTGCTAGGGTCAAGGAAGGTGAAAGTTCATGGTAAAACTTCCCAAGGAAAGAATACCATGGTCGAGAAAGGCAAGGGACACCAAAGGCAAAAGCAAGTTAGTAAGGGACCGTGCTACTTAGAAAGGGTCAACAATTGACGCGTTGACAAAATCGTTTCAGAGACGTATGAGTTAGTTGAGGACAGGCACAATGTTAAAGTTCGAAAGAGAAAAAGGCATTCATACACAGAGGGGTCAGACTGAAAGGAATGAGTTTTCAAAAATAAAGATACATGAAACATGTACAAAAGTGTTCTCTGATTTACAAAATAAAGGCAATGGCAGGTGAGTTCATCACCACTACTCTACATCCACAAATTGCCCATCGACAATGATCTTGGTCAAGCCTTTTTTAGAAAGGTCCATCCTCGAGTGCACGTAGGTAACTTGGGCCTTGGCATCCTCAAACCTCGCCGCATAGGAGTCAGCGGCATCGCTGGTGAATTTGTCCTTAGCCCGCTGAAAGAGTTAATCCTTACGGACTATCTCCTCCTTCAGTTTGGCCTACTCCTTCTTCATTTGGACCATCTCTTCATCCCTGCTGCCAAGCTCTTTCTTCAGACCGTCCACCTCAGTGCGGAGGTCACCATTCCTAGCATATAACCTCAAGGTTTCTTGAGATTTCTCGAACAAGAGGCCTTTGGTCTCTCGATCAGCTTTGCAAAGCTCCTCTACCTCCATGGCGAATCCGGTCAATCGGCGTTTGAGCTCCGTGGTTTGGAGGACTTCTTGGCTAGCCAACTACTTTGCCCTCCGCATCTTGGAGAGAAAAAGGGTGGACCCAACCAGGGTTTCCCCTAGATGCCTTGACACGTGCTCCAGCAGGGGGTCCTCCTCCAAGTTCCCCAACCTCTCTTTGGCTCGAGGAGATTGCAGCACTTTCTGGAGGAAGGAGGACAAATCTGTTAGAATGGATGGCTTTAAACTAGAGGGTGTGTGAATTGTTTAAAGAGGGTTTTCGCAAACTTTTAAAACAAGAATGATATTATCTCAAGAAACAATTGATAAGAAATTCAGTTTGCCAAAACAACAATAAAAAACAGCAGTACCAGAAAAACAATCGATTGTTTCACAGAAACAATCAGTTGTTTATACCAGCAAACAACAAACAAAACTGAATTTAAAGAGTTAGGGATAGAGAGATTGCACACAGATGTTTATATTAGTTCACTCCAAATCCAAAGCTACATCCAGTCTTCTCAGAAACCCTGAGGAATTCTACTAAGCAATCACACCTTGATCACTTACACCACAACCAAGAAAGTGACCTTGAACACCTCAAGACACACACTCTTCTTGGCCAACACACCAACACTAAGATTGTTGATCTTCATTGCCTCAAGAACACACATCCAATCTCAGCAAACACAGAAACGAAAACTTGTTTCACAAAGTACAAGGATTACACTTGTTACAGAAGATAATCTGAAATCAATACAAGCAGAATCCTATTCCAACACTTTGATCAATCACAAACTCTTAGCAATCTCAACACTTTGAAAAACTCTTTGGAAAAACTTTGTCAAAAATTCTTAGTTGTCAAATTTGTTTTTCTGAATATATTCAAGGATGTAGTTTGTTATCAAATCTTAACAAACTCTTAAATTGCATTATAAGATTGGTCAAAGCATTTAATGACTGGAGCGTAAGCAGTTAAATAATTTAAAGCTCAGTCAAAGATAAAACAGTTTTTCTGTTATGGTCCCAAAACAAACAATCGGTAGTTTCCTCGAATCAATCAGTTGTTTTGGTTCTAACAGTTCAACCATTTGAAAAAAAGTTTTCAATCTTTTCTTAAAACATCTAAGTATAAACAATCGGTTGTTTCGACAAAACAATCGGTTGTTTTAACTTAGTTTGAAAACATTTTAGTTTCACAAAGATTGAGAATGCCTATGCTTTAGATTCGATCAAGGGGTGGATTACAATACTCAAACTACCCCATAACTAGACTAAACCAGCACAGCAACAACAAGCACAGCTAAGGCTTTAACATCCTTCAAAGGGTTTGGATTCTTCAAAGCTTGAATACCACTTGATTCAACAAAATTGGCAGAGGAGTCCCATTGGTCGATTTCCGAAGATCTCTCCCTTCTACCTTCATGCACCACGACGTCGCAAGGACATGAGGCACTAGGAGGGTATTCCCTATAGGAAGGGGCATGACCATCCGAGTCTGATGGCACAAGATTGGCGGCGTCTGCTTTGCGTTTCCTCTTAAAGACAACACCTGAGCAGGTCTCATCGTCCTCAAAGGGAGCAACCTCGACAACCTCAGCTACCCCTGTGAACCTCTTATCCTTAGGGACCAAAAGCGGTTTCCTTTTGCGCGGCCACAGTGGCCAAATGTCTCCTCTTCTCCATGTCAAGCACCTTGCCTGCAACAGAGGGTAAAGGTACATAAGAATTTAAACAAGCAACACACAAACAAAAAAAAACACTAGCAGGAGTAGAGGGAAAGGGGGTACCAATGTAACCCTTAAAGGATGCAGGGATGTAGTCGTGTTTAATCAGCTTAACAGAGTTAAACACTACTTGAAGGTTGGAGAGGAAGTCACACACCTCTCGTTCTCGTGGGGGTAAGTCTTTGAGGAATCTGGGTTTCTTGAGCCCAGGTTTCTTCGTCCAGTAAAGAAGAAACCCATCCAAGAGGGTAGGGTCGTTCTTGTTGCAGCGAATCTTGGAGAATTTCCCCTTGAAGCCCTTGTACGATTGCTGGAAGAGAGTCAACAATACTCTCCCAGCGACCCCGTTGAAGCTCATCCACAACTTTTTACCTCGGCTTTTGGCTTCGAAGAAATACAGGAACACGTCCACTGACGCCAGATGACCGAAGTGGTGGAACAAAATGGAGAAGGCCCTACCAAATGCCCAGTTGTTAGGTTGTAGTTGGACAGGAGCGACGTTGATTTCGATAAGGAGGGCTCGTTCGAAATCGGCGAAGGGTAAACGAAGGGAAATTTTTTGAAGATGGTGGAGTAGATAAAACAAAATTAGCCCTCCGAGTCCGATGACTCATCACAACAGACAGGTTCATCTACCCTACAAGGCACTGTTAGAGTATATGGCCTTAAACAAAAGGGGGGTGAATTGTTTATTAGAGATTTTCACAAACCTTGAAGGTATAATGAAATTCAATGTCGAATTACAGAGAAAAGAATCAAGGAAACAAATACCCAAAACTGTTTTAAGATGTTATATAGACCAACCAAGTGGTTAAAAACATTTAATAAAGGAGCCAAGGTAGTTAAAATCATTTAAAACATATTAAAACCACTTAACAAAATTTTGTTAAGGTTTTCAGGAAAATAATCGATTGTTTTGTCGAAACAATCGATTGATTTGGTTTGACAGCAAAGTCAACCAAGTCAAACAGCTTTCAACCTTTTTCAAAAACTACTAAGGTAAAACAACCTGTTGTTTCGAAAAATAACCTGTTGAAATTTTGACAGCTTTTTAGAAAAACACATCTTTTCAAAAGGTTAAAGATTCAAATGACCTTGGATCATCTTAAGGAGTGAATTAACAAGTTTCAAACAACTAGACAAAGCGCACACACCCAACAACAAGGTCTTCAAGCTTTTCTCTTGGATATGGAGACATCAAAGCATCTTGTTCAACAATCTCCCCCTATTTGATGAAGACAAATCCCTGGTTTGTTTGTTTTGTTGTTTTTGAACTTGAAAGGTCTTGCAAAATAGAATTTGTGCATATGCAAAGCAAGTATACCAGCAGGATACCAAGGCACACAAAACCAATCTTCTAATAAGCCTTTAAGTAGAAAAACCAGTCAACTAACCATAAAAACCAGTGCCAAAATGAGACTCGTGTGCAACAAAGCTTATGGTGAATAAGAGCAAGGCAGCAACAAAATTTAAACCATGAAAAACCAGATAACACCAGTGTAGCAACAACAATACAACACATAAAACCACACCATTCTCCCCCTATTTGTCTTCTCAAATAGAATGAAAGAATGGATACAAACAGCAGAATTTCCAGCATTGAAAACCAGCATATAACAGCAACATAATAAACCAGAAAACCAGTGTGTGTAGCAGCACCATTGCAGCAACAAATCTTTGATACCATATCAAAAATTGCAGCAGAAATCTAAGGGTATCAGAGCTGATGATAGCAGCTGAATTTACACAAAATTTAAAGCACCATAGAGTCCAAGAAACCACAATTTCTCCCCCTTTCTTTTCTTCACCCAACATTTTTCCAAACGAAAGAAAAAATGTCACTTTTTTTCACAAGACAAAAAGATCTAAACTAGTGTAATCTTCACATAAGAAGGATATACATTCAAAGTCAATGTTTTCTTCAATCCTCTCACCCTTCAAGATAGCATTTAATATCTCAGCCATTTCCCTTTTATCCAAAACATAAATTCCAAATGCTTGAGGGAGACATCAAAGTATTGCTTTCACCAAGTTTTGAAAGACGATTTGTAACAGTAAAGACCAAAACTTGAGCATTCTGAGCAGTAGTATAACCATCTCACAGAGCTATAAATTCATATTTAATGCTTATCATCAATCCATGAATCTTCTACCCTGTTGTAGAATTTCAATCGGTTGTTTCGCATAAACAATCGGTTGTTTTTCTGGACAAGATTCTATCTTTTACAAAATGATGTTGTACTCATCTTCTTCTGCATAATTCTCTGTAGAACCCTGATCTGTATGATTGATTTCATCAAACACCACATGAACAGACTCCACCACAATCACGAGTCTCTTATTGTAGACTCTGTATGCATGGCTAGTTGAAGAATAGCCAATGAAGATGCCATTCATACAAAGCACTGAACTTCCAAGAAAACAACAGACGTATACCCTTATGACCAGATTCTGAGGCATACATATTGCATATTTGATCAACAGCTGACTTTGAAAAGCATAAACAGATTTAACCATTCATAAGCAATTATAGCAGCTTCATTCAGAGGTGTCAAAGGAAAACAACTGGTTGTTTTGTACTTTCAGCTGGTTGTTTTCTGTGACAGCAAAGAGAATATTTTCCAGAACCAAGTAATCACCTTTTAAAGGTGTGTGCGCGTTGTCTAGTTGTTTTAAACTTTTTAATTCACTCCTTAAGATGATCCAAGTTCTTTTGAATCTTTAAGCTTTTGAAAAGATGTGTTTTTTAAAAAAAGCTGTCAAAATTTCAACAGGTTGTTTTTCGAAACAACAGGTTGTGTTAGCTTAGTAGTTTTTGAAAAAGGTTGAAAGCTGTTTGACTTGGTTGACTTTGTTGTCAAACTAAATCAATCGATTGTTTCGACAAAACAATTGATTGTTTTCCTGAAAACCTTAACAAAATTCTGTTAAGTGGTTTTAATATGTTTTAAATGATTTTAACTACCTTGGCTCCTTTATTAAATGTTTTAACCACTTGGTTGGTCTATATAAAGGTGTTTTACGCTCCTAATCTTGGAGTAAGAGAAAGAGTTTATCAAAACATTTTTTTAAGATTTGAAAGGGCTTTGGATCATTCTTAAGTGTGTGGAATAGGATTGGATTGTAATTATGAACTTTAAGCTTTGTAATACCCAGGTGTATTCTATTCCCTTCTTCCTTGATTACTGTATTTCTGTAGTTGTGTTGCCAAGGAGTGTTGTGTGTTCTTGAGGTTTTCAAGATCAACACTCTTGGTGTGGTTTGCCAAAGGTAGTGTGTTTCTTGAGGGGTTCATGGTCACTACTTTGGTGTGTGATGTTTGTAATCTGGTTTTGATTGCATAGTGGATTACCCAATGGTTTCTATGGATTGGATGTAGCTCTTGGTGTAAGAGTGAACCAGTATAAATCTATTTGTGTGATTTTCTCTTTACCTGATCTCACATATATCTGTTTTAAGTTGTTTTTATTAACTGTTGATAAAAACAACGGATTGTTTCGACAAAACAATCGATTATTTTTCTGATAACATCTTAAAACAGTTTTGGGTATTTGTTTCCTTGATTCTTTTCTCTGTAATTTGGTATTGAATTTCATTATACCTTCAAGGTTTGCGAAAATCTCTAATAAATAATTCACCCCCCTCTTGTTTAAGGCCATATATTCTAACAATTGGCATCAAGAGCTAATTTCTTGTAGTTACTCAAGTTTTCGATCCTAAATCTTTTTTCTATGGTTGAAAAATTACCTTTTGGGGAGGGTGCCTCAATGAACAGGCCACCTCTGTTTTGTGGATTGAATTATCAATTATGGTAGGTTAGAATGAAATTCTTTGTTGAATCTATAGATAGAAAAATCCGGAATGTTATTACAAATAACTATCTCATGACTATATCTAAAAATGTTTCTTCTGAAAGAGAACATATTGATTGTGTAGCTATGAACATCATTGTATCTGCACTTGATTCTAATGAATTGCTCGAGGTTTCAGAATGTAGTGCTGCCAAAGAAATGTGGAATACCCTTAAAGAGTATCAAAAGAATCCAAGGAGTGCCTTGATGGACAAAGAAGAATCTTCTGCTGAATCTTTCTCTTCAGAATCCAGAAAGGAGGTTTGTCTTATGATAAAAGAAGAATCTGGATCAAGTTAAGCAAGAAGGAAAAAAAAAGCAAAATAAAAAAGAAGCCAATTTGTGTTTGATGGCCAAAGAAGAAGATGATGCAAGTAGTGTAAGTTCTTGTACTTCTTTAAATGCTGAAAATTATAGTCAACTTCTTCAAGCCTTTAATGAAACTCATAAGGAAGCTAATAGGTTGGCCCTTTTAAATAAACGGTTGAAAGGTTTAAACAACTCGATGGAAAATAGAGTCAAGAGTTTGGAAGAAGAGTTGAACCATTCAAAAACAGATTTTGAAAGTTTGGAAATGATTTACAAAAACTCTTCTTGCAAGTGTGATTCTAGCTTGTGTGAAAATTGTGAATCACTTGAAAAGAAAGTCCACTACCTTTTAAAAATCATGGACAAGTTTTCCAAAGGCCAATCCAATCTTGAAACTGTTTTTGCTTCTCAAAAATGTGTTTTTGGCAAGGCTGGGTTGGGGTTTAATCCAAACAGCAAGAACAAATCTGTTTCAAAACCCTTTTCAAGTTTCTTTGAAAAACAACCTTTTGTTTTATCGAAACAACCGGTTGAAATTTGTCATTACTGCATTAAAAAGGGGCCACACTATTATATTCTGCAGAGTAAGAAGGTTTTCTGTTCCCAAAGGTATTTTGAAATGGGTTCCTAAGGTTTCTAAGGTTCCTAAGGCTCCTACTAACATCATTGGACCAAAATTTATAAGGGGACCAAATCTTGCTTCTTTACCTTTCTTGTAGGGATCTTTAACAGCCAAGAATTCATCTTTGAACTTGAAGAATGACTGCCAAAGGGAAAATATTATTTCTGGACTTCAATTACTGTTGTGTACAAAGCCTAGTTTTCTTGAAGGCCAAGAAAAGTTACTTGATTATGGACAATGACTCATTGAAAGAACTACATTGTCAAAAGGATAAGACTTTCCTTGTTTTTATTTTCTTCTCTTGAATTTTTCTTTAATTCTATAGTATGAAAAATATTGATTGATCTCTTTATCTTTCATCTATGTAATGTGAATATGAAGGATTCATCTTTACCTGTCAATTATGAATCTGTGAAATGCTTAAATTGCTGTCACAGAAAAACAACCGAATGTTTTCACGAAACAACTGATTGTTTCCCTCTGACAGCACTGCATTGAATTGAATTAATTTGCTTTTCCATTCCGCCTGTTGCAGATTCTTTCCCCAAGCAGTTATGGGTTAAAGTGCATTTATCATGGGTTTGATTTCGTTTAGAAGAGGGTTACTTTTGTCATAAATGGAATATATTCCATGATTTCTTCGAAAATAAGAATTTTCATGACTAATCAAAGTCTTCATGTGCCTTAATGTGAAATCTGCCACTGAGTGACGTGCCACTGTGTACTCTTGGACCAGACTCTCTTTCTTGAAGACTGAAAGGCACTAAATGCCAAGGATTAGAACTATTTTCTGTGAATATATAAACTCATATGCAGTTGTTTCTCTTCACAAAAACAACCCATTGCGACATGTCTTGCTGGTTTTCAAATCTGCCAAAAGTCTCATTCTGTTTTCTAGTTTTTCTTTTTTCCTTCATGGATCCCACAACATCAAAGAGGATCAAAACAAGGGCTTGAAGGATTCTGCTAAAAGGAAGAACATCAAGAGTAAAGTCAATCTTTGTATCTACACTTTTCATTTGCATATGTCTTGCAAAGGTCTTTGAAAGTCAAGAGTCATCCTAGGCACATGCACAATGGTTGCTCAAAAAGAGAATCTTCAAAAATAAAGAGAGTGAATCTTTTGGGGTTCTCTTTGCTAAAGTATGAACAAATTGCATATTGCATTTTTCATCGCTCCAACAGCAAGGTCTTCAAGCTTTCCTCTTGGATTTGGAGACATCAAAGCATCTTGTTCAACAGGCACAACCCTCACAAGTTTTTCGTGCTCTCTTCCAAAGATACGAGATTTGTGGCAACTCTCGCTCTTCCTATATAACATTATGCTCTTGGGACATTCACCCTCACATTTGAAGTTCTTCCTTCTAGTCTTCTCAAAATTAAAAGAAGACATAAAATGAAGATGAGACCCAAACCCAAAGCCCAAGCCCAAGCCCAAGAAGGCCAAAGCCCAAAAAAAGCCCAAGTCCATCCCATGAGGGGCAAGGCCAAGCATCATTTGAATTACTCTTATATAGTTGTAGGAGGTGTGGATATTAAATAAAGAAGTGTGAAAATGTAAAATAAAGTCACATTATCCATGTGACTTAAGAGAGTAGGTGTAGGTGTAGTTTTTAGGAGGTGTCATAGTAGAAAAAGGTCAAACCTCCCATGTGACTTGTTTTTGGTGGGAATTTCAAATGAGTTTTATTTGAATTTTCCCACCTATTTTCCAGCACCCTCACACTATAAATAGAGGTGTGGGCTCTTGTAAAATTCAGAATTGAAATTGGTAATAGAGAAACTCTACTCAATTTGAGAAAGAATTGTGAGAACTTTGTCTTCTCCTTCACCTTGTCTTATCTTGAGTGCATTTGGTTCTCTCAAGTGGCGGCACTAACTCACTTATCTTGGAGCCTTCACCATCCAAGTGGCGTGATCACCAAACCAAGTCCTTCATCTCCATAAGTTCTTCTTTCCTTCATCTTCCAATTCATTTTCTAAGCTTTACGAAATGCTAAACATGTTTAAGCTTCTTTCTATTCGGTCTTAAGCTTCCTTTTCACTTTATATTCGATTCATTTCTGTTCTAGCTTGTTTGTTTGGTTCAAATCTGTATTTGAAGCATTCTATTCGGTTCTTTTTAATTTAAAACACATTTTAATCGGTTCAATTGGCAATAGATTGATCTTCCATATGAGTTTGGTGTTTGGTGCGAGTTTGGTGTTTGGTGCAAGTTTTGGTGAGTTCTTGAAACATAGAACATTGATCCAATTCTATTAAAAGTGCCTATTCTTTCTCCAACTCAAGTTGATTCCATAGAATGTCAAAGAATCATCTCTACTTTGCTAGAGGAATCATATCATTTCCTCTAAGAGGTTACTAGGTGCCTAAGGGTATAGGGTTTTGTAGTTAGGGAAGGGGTGCTTTGGGGTTGATTGATCCATCTTACAGAAGAAAGCTAAAACAGAAAAGAAAAACAAGTGCAAAACTCAGAAGAAGAAATGCACGCATTTTTGAAAAGTAAGCAAGCAGAGAAACGAAGAACAACGATCGTAAGTGCGAAAAACATAAACAATCCCAACGCAGTTATAAGCAGATTAAGGGCATCAAAATGATAAGACAAAGGAAGTTACAGGATAAAAAACATACCTTGATGTGATTATGCTTCGAGGAGACGAGGTGTTTTGGGAAAGAAGACAGAGAGTTTAAAAGCATAAGTGTTTGAGATAATACACGAAGAACGAATGAAACATTAAAGAAAGCGTAAAATTGAAAGGTTAACATATAAGGGGAAGCGCAAACAACAACGCTTCCCAATCGCTGATCTGGCCACGTGTATGCTAATAAAAAAAGTATGGTAAAACGTCACTTCAATGCACTGTGCATGTTCTGTCACTCATTCGCCACATAGGTCACTAAAGGCGAGTAGTTAAGCTCTTCGCTGAAACAAGTTCTAGCTCAAGCCTGGGGGGCTTGTGTACTGGACCAGACTTCGGAAATCAGCATCAGACATCGGCACCTGTGGGACAAGTCGGCTCGGTGGTCTGGTGGCGATGGTGGGCAACATGAGTGGACCCCCAGATATGCATATGTTGGACACATATAAGAGAGGCCTAGCCAGCGAGTATTGTTGATGGATTTCCTATGAGCTCTTCTTGGATGTTTGGTTGAAGATGGTGCGGAAACTTATGGATGAGAATGGGCAAGGTCCTCCTAAGAGGTGTGGTGACCTTGAAGGTGCATGAAAGGTAGTGAAGATTCGAGTGGTTCGGCCAACTCCATTTGGGGTGAGGGTTTCAAGATTAAAAGCCTATTCCTAAGAGAGTTTAGGCAAGGAGTGAGAATGGCACAATTTTGGCAGCATTTCACTATTCAATTAATCTTGAAAATACAAAGTGTAGGCTCCTCTTTTTATAGGATAAAGATGACCAGATTTGATGACCTAAATGCTACACAAATGTAAGCCAAATGAAATGTAAAGAAGTGGCACATGGAGGCACATGGAGCACATGGCACATGGGTGCACATGGCCCTCCAACTTACACATGGCCAAACTTGATTAGTGAAGGCTTCTAGAAACCTTTAGCTAATCAAGGTTAACTCCTCCTTAATTCTAATGTGCAGAAAAATAAACATTTGTCCACATGGCTATGCTATTTACACCCGAATTAAAACTAGGCTACACTTGATGGGCCTTCACGGAACATGTACCTATATGTCATTCTCCCATTCATAGCTTGATCCAATTCTTCTTGTCCTAGACGCTCCTAGCTTGGTCCTAGACGCTTCTAGCTTGATCGTAGACGCTCCTAGCTTGTCTTAGACGCTCCTAGCTTGGTCTTAGATGCTTGGCTTGGGTCTAGACGCTCTTGACTTGGGGTCTAGCCTTTCATGGGAGGTTGTGCTTGGCCCTCCTCCATCATCCCCTCCCTCTTGAAAAGGATTTGTCCTCAAATCCAATGCTTTTGCTTCCTATGGGGATGGTTGTGGCTGGATGGTGTCCATCATCTCCTCCTTCTTGAGAAGATCTATCCTCATATCTTCAGACTTGATCTCGGATAGCAGCCTCTTGCTTTGAGAACTAGGATTGCCCTCCCGGGTCAAACGTGTACCTACAAAAATCATCAAATAAAGCAGAGGTGTTAGTTTGAAAATTAATTTCACTAAGTTGCCATTTTTGTTTTTCTTTTGTGCTTGGCAACTTTTTACAATATTTCATTTTTGATTGTTGTATGTGTTCTCTAATCATCTTAGGCATTTTAAAATTTTCAATTGTGGTTACTTTCTCCTTAGGCACAAATCCTATAGGAGATGGTAACAACTCAAAAGAAGAAGGATGATTTAGCCCACATACAACCTCAAAAGTAGAAATATAAGTAGTTTTGTGAACTACTTTATGGTGTGCATGCTCATCTCTAGAGTTGTGTTTGTCTTTTATGATGACTCTAGGCATAGTGGAAAGAGCTATGTTTTCAATTTTATTTTGACCATTCTTTTGAGGATAAAAATTTGAAGAGTACAACTTAATTTCAAGTTTTTCTAAAAGTATCCTCGAATGATGGTTTTCAATTTTTGGAGCTCTATCCAACACTATGCTTGAAGATAAACCATGGAGACTTATCACTTCTCTAGAGAAGAGTTTATCCATATCCATGGAAAAAACTTTTGTTGTCCTAGGAAGCACTAAGATAAAATCGAGGTTTATGTCTTCCCAAAGATCATTTGCAAAAGGTAAAGGAGTATAGAGTTCATGAGACATTGCCTTAGGCGTATTTGTAAAACAAGAAATGTATCTAAGGTAATGTCTTTGAACTTCTTTTCTCATGGGCGACAAAAGTTTTCCCTTTAAAAGCTCTAGAGTTTTATCAACTCTATTTTGTCCCATGAGTTCTCCTTTATGAAGAGTTTTTCTTTTATGTGTGAAGGTAGTCTCGTTGATACAACCATTGTTCATGAAAATTTTAATGCTTTGCAAGGGTTGTCTCAATAAGACATGACAAGTTTCTTTAGGTACTACCTCACATAAAAAATTGGTTTGGTAGTTACCTATAGATAACTTGACCTTCACTTGGGGATATCTTGGTATATATGTAAAATAATCTATGCAAGCCTCTTTTAAGGATTCTTCTTTTTTTTCTATGCTTGCAAGTGTTCCTTTACAAAAGGTAAGGCTTTGAGGTTGTTCAACAAGACACATATTTTCAAAGGTATTTTTAAATCTTTTGTCTTGTTGAATGACCTTGTGGGAAGGAACACTCTTCTCCCACGCCTTTTGTTTCTCAAGGGTCTTCTCATGCTTTTCTTTTTCTTTTTCTTTTTCTTTAGCTTCCCTTTCGACTTCCTCTCTTTTCTTTTGTATTTTTCTTTCCTTTCTTTCTTTATGGGAAGCAAACAATTTTTCTACCCTCATTTCCCAATCTAGGCAAGCTTCTATATTTTCTTTTCCATGGAAATGGGGTTGGTCTACCCTAACCTCTCTTGGGTTTTCTTGTTCTTTTCTATCTCTTCTATGTCTTCTAGGGGGTGCTTGATAATAATAATTTATTCTAAAGCTTCCCTCCCCAAAAGAATCATGATCTTCAGAGATAGATGCATGAGAAGGTAATTTTTTTAAAATGTGAGACTTCTCATCCTTTGCTTTAGTCAATTCATTAGTTTTAGCCTCATTATCCAATTGTTTAGATGAAATTGATTGCATATCCTTGGAAAGTTGTTTCAAAAGAGATTTCAAGGATTTCACCTCACTTTTAAGAGATTTAGAGGAGTGAGAAGACATGACTAAAGCTTTGTGTTTAGAAATGTTTTAATTTTAAGAAAGAGGAGGGAAGCTAATGAAGGCAGTTTTCCAGGTAAGAGAGGAGAGTCACAATGGACTACTTAAATACCAAGTCTTTGCCTTAGCCAAAAACTATCCCTCAAGACCTTCACACAAATCTTTCTTTAGGTAAATCACTTGATACCAAATGATGGATTTCCTATGAGCTCTTCTTGGATGTTTGGTTGAAGATGGTGCGGAACCTTATGGATGAGAGTGGGCAAGGTCCTCCTAAGAGGTGTGGTGACCTTGAAGGTGCATGAAAGGTAGTGAAGATTCGAATGGTTCGGCCAACTCCATTTGGGGTGAGGGTTTGAAGATTAAAAGCCTATTCCTAAGAGAGTTTAGGCAAGGAGTGAGAATGGCACAATTTTGGCAGCATTTCACTATTCAATTAATCTTGAAAATACAAGGTGTAGGCTCCTCTTTTTATAGGCTAAAGAGGACCAGATTTGATGACCTAAATGCTACACAAATGTAAGCCAAATGAAATGTAAAGAAGTGGCACATGGAGGCACATGGAGCACATGGCACATGGGTGCACATGGCCCTCCAACTTACACATGGTCGAACTTGATTAGTGAAGGTTTCTAGAAACCTTTAGCTAATCAAGGTTAACTCCTCCTTAATTCTAATGTGCAGAAAAATAAACATTTGTCCACATGGATATGCTATTTACACCCCAATTAAAACTAGGCTACACTTGATGGGCCTTCATGGAACATGTACCAATATGTCATTCTCCCATTCATAGCTTGATCCAAGTCTTCTTGTCGTAGACACTCCTAGCTTGGTCTTAGACACTCCTAGCTTGATCTTAGACGCTCCTAGCTTGATCTTAGACGCTCCTAGCTTGGTCTTAGACGCTCCTAGCTTGATCTTAAACGCTCCTAGCTTGTCTTAGACGCTCCTAGCTTGGTCTTAGATGCTTGGCTTGGGTCTAGACGCTCTTGACTTGGGGTCTAGCCTTTCATGCGAGGTTGTGCTTGGCCCTCCTCCATCAATTCTCCTACATGAGGGGTGTGTATAGTACATTCGGGTCTAGCACAACTAAATATTCCCTGAAGATGCTAAGGCCCAAGGGCGCTAGGGTTTTCAGGGAAAGCTGCATGCATGGCACGTGAAGAATTAGGGCACCTACAGAACAGATGAGCCCGCAGCGTTGGTAGATGAGTTGGTACCCTGGTGGCCATACTGTTAGATTCTGCACTCTAAAGAGGAAGATTTTGTGTGGTTATTGAGCTAAGATTGCGCAATAACGTACCAGAATGTCCTCTTAGTAAACCTAATTTCACTAGAGATGAGGCTTTGGTGAGAGAGGGGTAGGGGTAGTGAGTTAACCTAAAAACAGCCTATAAAAGGGAGTTGAGATCCCTGGTAAAGGTACGCCGTTTCTAAGACTGAAACTATTTTACTTACTCATTGTTTGTTAGCCCAGTACTGACTTGACCGTCGGAGTGCAATCAACAGGTAGGACCTCCTCTGTTTCAACGGAGCCGCTCTCCACACCCAAGAGGAAGCACAGAAACCGCCAGAAATAGAAGGAGCCACCACCTGCCTTTGAAGTCAACGACGGCTAAGTCAAGCGACAAAAACAACAGATATTGTGATTGTTGGAGCTCGTATATGCGGCCTTGCAACAACCCTCGCCTTTCACCTGTTTTATCTTTTAGCATCTTTTTTAATTCCTACTCTAAAAATGTTAACATTGCTAATTTTATGTCATTAATGAATATTACAATTTATTATTCATAAAGTATTTTAGGTGTTGAATTACTTCATTGTTTCTTCCATGACATACAAGATTTAGTTCAGGAACAAAATTAAAAGTGTGGTGTTAAAAAGATAAGAGACTGTACGAGTAACAGAAGTAACATCTATTCCAATACAAGGGTAACATCTTCCCATGTTGCACCCTCCTAATATTACACATAAGATAAAATTTCAATGCATATCGGTGGTGACATACAGTAAAAAAAACTTTCACTTGACAAACCAATAAAACAATATTTTAATAATATTTACTTTATGTTTTAATTTTAAATATTTTATATTATTATAGTATGGTGTTAAGAATATGTTTTTACTGTGTAGGATGTAAAAAAATATTTTCCTAATATATAATACAATTAGATTGATTTTGCAGCCATTAGTAATTGTTGAGTTTCTATTTTTATTTGATTGGATTATGAATTTTAAATGACATGGTCCTGCTTTTAATGCTTTTGTTACGCTCAAGGCACCTCTAGAGGTATGCGGTATCACCATACGCGTGTTAGAAAAGATGGCTTTAAACTAGAGGGGGGTGAATTGTTTAAAGAGGGTTTTCGCAAACTTTTCAAAAACTAGAATGAATTTATCTCAGGAACCAATTGATTCAGCAATTCAGTTAGCCAAAACAGCAAGCAAAAGCTGTAGTACCAGAAAAACAATCGGTTGTTTCGTAGAAACAATCGGTTGTTTATACAAGCAAACAACAAAAAAACTGAATTTAAAGAGTTAGAGATAGAAAGATTGTACACAGTTGTTTATACTGGTTCACTCCAAACCAGAGCTACATCCAATCTTCTCAGAAACCCTGAGGAAATCCACTAAGCAATCACCACTTGATCACTTACACCACAACCAAGAGAATGACCTTGAACACCTTAAGAAACACACTCTCCTTGGCCAACACTAAGATTGCTGATCTTGAACACCTCAAGAACACACAGCCAATCTCAGCAAACACAGAAACGAATTGTTCATCAGAGTACACGGATTACACTTGTTACAGAAGATAATCTGAAATCAATACAAGCATAATCCTATTCCAACACTTTGATCAATCACAAACTCTTAGCAATCTCAACACTTTGAAAAACTCTTTGGAAAAACTTTGTAAAAAATTCTTAGTTGTCAAATCTGTTTTTCTGAATATATTCAAGGATGTAGTTTGTTATCAAATCTTAACAAACTCTTAAATTGCATTAAAAGATTGGTCAAAGCATTTAATGACTGGAGCATAAGCAGTTAAATCATTTAAAGCTCAGTCAAACAGAAAACAGTTTTTTATTATGATCCCAAAACAAACAATCGGTTGTTTCCTCAAATCAATCAGTTGTTTTGGTACTTAACAGTTCAACCATTTTAAAAACAGTTTTCAATCTTTTTCTCAAAACACCTAAGTATAAACAATCGGTTGTTTCGACAAAATAATCGGTTGTTTTAACTTAGTTTGAAAATATTTTACTTTCACAAAGATTGAGAATGCTAATGCTTTAGATTTAATCACATGGTGGATTACAACATATAAACTACCCCATAACAAAGCTTAAACCACCACAGCAACATCAAGCATTGCAGAGGCTTCAACATCCTTCAAAGGATTTGGATTCTTCAAAACTTGAACACCACAAGGTTCAACAATCTCCCCCTATTTGATGAAGACAAATCCCTGATGCTTGTGTTGTACCTGATTAAATCTGAAGCAGTTCCTGCAATAGATCTTTGAGCAAAACATTGAACTTCTGATATTTTGTTAGCATACAGATAAACATTTAAAGTTCAAAACACCTAATATCATAAACATATTACATAAACCAAACTGTTTTATCAACTGAAAACAGAAACTTGAAACACAGCATATATCTCCCCCTATTTGTCTTCACAAATAGACAAAGATAAGAGATAAAACAAGATATTGTTTTTATTACATCAGAATTAAAGCAGCAACAGCAGAAGGAAGGAAATTTTAAAAAACCAGACATATCAGCCAAAAACAATCGATTGGTTATCGAAACAATCGGTTGTTTTTCCTTCATTCTTCTTCATCATCAAACTGAAGATCAAAGATTTGATTCTGAACAGCTTCAATCTGTTCATCCAGAGTCATAAACCTTGCATCCATGTTGTCAAACCTGGTGTCAATCCTTTGGAAATTACTAACACAGAGATCATGGAGGCTCCTTTGATTTTCAGCAAAGCTATCAAGCCTATTCACCATGAGTCTTTCAAAAGAAGACATGGATTGCATCCTTTCTCCTTGATTTCCAGCACCAGCACTTGGTCCAGCATCTTGATAATCTTCAGGTGGATCTTCATTTTGAACATCCATATCAGCAGGCTCATCTTGTTCAAGATTAGCAGCACCACTAGATGAGGCACCATGATCACCATCCTTGCTTATCCATTTTCCACCTACTTTTGTAAAACCCATCTTGCTGAGTGATTCATTGTTCAGCTCTTGAGTTGACTTGACCAGCTCAGAAGTTTCATCTTCAAGATTAACTTCAAAATAGAGTAGAAATTTAGATATCAAAACAGCATATGGATAATGATAATCACCTAACCTCATGGCTTTTTGCATGTGTTCTTTGATTATATGAATCCAATTTATCTTGATTTTCTTGGTGATACAGAAGATATAAACCAGATCTTCTTCAGTTAGCACAGAATGATTACTCCCCCTTGGAGTTAGAATCCAAGTTACAGTGAGAGCAAGCAATCTCTCATCAAGTTTCAAACCTCCAACCGAGCATGTACTAACTTAGCATGATTATTCTTCAAGCAACTTTTGTAGAATTGGATTTTGTTAAAATCCTCCACCACACCAAGGTTTCCCTTGTTGATTCTAAGACCAGAGAACTTGAGACCAGCAACAGCAGTCCATACTTCATGAGTTATCTCCATTTCTACACCTTTCACATGAGAAACTAGATTGTGTTCCCTCAAAGTTCAAGTTTGTGTAGAACACCCTCACCAAATATGGATAAATGTTTCCCTTCATCTCCAGGAACTTTCTGAGAGATTGATCCTTGAGCAACCTTCTCACATTATCAAGCTTTTGACTTTTCAGCCAATCAAAGCATACAACCTTGGGGTTGTTTATCTTCTTGATACTTGTTTCATACCTATACTTCTCAATGAGATCATTGTCTCCAGAAAACCAGCCTTCTAGCCTTCCTCCAGACCTTACAGCTCTGGTTTTGACTCTCTTTGAGGTGGGAGGAGTTGATTCCATGACAGCAAAGACGAAAACAGAGGAGAGCACACTTCACATATTTTTGCAAGAGATATTGCAATTGATGTTGCAATTGGTTGTTCTTGTGGAAGAAATCTGCAGCAGATTTTATAGCAGTAAAAGAATCAATATGAATTTAATTTCATTGATGGGTACCTAGTTTTCGGAGAGTGAGGACTTGACTCTGCTCTGCACAGAAAATGTCAGAAAAAGCTGAAAATCACATGGTCTTCACATGTCATCTTTGACTAGTCATTAAGGCTCTTGAATTTCCAAGATTTTGGAATATATTCCTTTATGACTGTTGTAACTTCTTCTCTGAACATAATCAGCTTTCAACACAAATTCTTTGACCAAAATTCTCTCTTTTAAATTGCAACGGGTAGACATTCAAAACAACAATTAAAGCAATTTCTTCATAGTGCTGGCAGACCCAAAACAATCGGTTGTTTTTCTGCAGCAGTTAAAAACTTGATTTTGAATTTTTAACCATGAGCAGAAGCAGTTTAAAGCAGATGACATTGATAAAAAAGAATGTTAAACCATAAGAAAGAACTTTGAAACAGAAATTGAGAACAAATAAAGGAAAGTCTTATCCTTATGTTGATTCTTCAATGAGCCGTATGCTTTTTGATCAAGAAGCTTCTCTTTACTATTGAGGTCTTTTGCATAGTATTGATTCAGCTTCAATGACTGCCTTTTTCTTCAACAGCTTGATCAGATGACTCAGTTCTTCTTTTTCTCTTTATTTTTCCTGCATAAACAATTTCAAGTAGTAAGATTTGGTCCCCTTACAAATTTAAGTCCGTTTGACTTTTCTTTGCAGTTAGAAATATCACATCCCTTAGGAATCCATTTCATAAAACCTCTTGGAACAGAATATTTTCTAATTTTACAGAACCTAACAGAGTGGCCTTTCTTCATGCAGTAAAAGCATGTAACAACCGGTTGTTTCGCCTTAAAAATCGGTTGTTTTTCTGATTTTCTTAAAAAACTTTTTGAAAACCTATCTTGCTTGTTCTGTGGATTGAAACCTAAACCAGCCTTTCCAAAAACACAGCTTTGAGATGCCAAGACATTCTCAAAGTTTGACTTCCCCTTTGAAAGCTTGTCCACAGTTTCAACAAGATAGTGAATCTTTTTCTCAAGATTTTCACAATTTGTGGAAATGAGAGTATCACACTTGCAAGAGGCATTTTTTAAATGATTTTCCAATTTTTCAAAATCACTTTTTGCTTTTTCCAGATCCTCTTCAAGTGATTTAACTTTCTTTTCAAGCCAACTGTTAAGATCTTTCAATCGGTTGTTTGAAAGAACCAATCTATTAGCTTCATCATGTGTTTCTTGAAAAGCTTCAAGTAATTCACTATAATTTTGTTCATTTAAGGAAGCACATGAACTTACCTCACTTGAGCTGCAAGATTCATCATCATTTTTAGCTAGCAAACATATGTTTTCTTTTTCATCTTCACTTGATGAAGAACTTGATGATGACACCTCATTTTCATCCCAAGCTATGTAGGCTCTTTTTGTCTTGCCTTTCTTCTCCTTGTAACTAGTCTTTTTCTCTTTGCTCTTGTTAGGACAATCTGCCTTTATATGACCTTGCTCACCACAACCAAAACAAGTATAGTTATTTGAATTGAATTCATTGGGTTTCTTGTTTCCATACCTATCCTTGTTGTTGTCTTTGTTGCGGTTTCTCTTTAGGAATTTGCTGAATTTTCTTGACAGCAAGCTAAGGTTTTCCTCATCACTAGAATCTTGCATTCCCTTGTGTTTGGATGCTTTCAAGGCTATGCTCCTTGTGTGCTTATCTTCACTTTCTTGAACATTGAGTCTATTCATCTCTAGCTCATGTTCCCTGAGCTTTCCAAACAAAGAAGCAACACTTAATGATGTTAGATCTTTAGATTTGGAAATAGCAGTTACCTTTGGTTGCCATGCTCTATTAAGACATTTCAAGATCTTGATGTTCAGCTCTTCTTTATCAAAGGTCTTGTCTAGGCTCATAAGGTGATTGATGATGTGTGTAAACCTTTTCTGCACCTCAGCAATTGTTTCTCCTTTAAGCCTTCTAAACATCTCATACTCTTGGATGAGAGCATGCTTTCTAGCTCTTTTCACCTCATTTGTTCCTTCATGAGTGACTTCCAAAGTGTCCCACATTTCTTTTGATGATTTGCATTGCGAGACCCTGAAAAAACTCATCAGAATTTAAAGCAGAGGTTATAATATTTTTGGCAATGCAATCGAATTTGGCCTTTTTGCTGTCTGCATCAGTCCATTGAGACCATGGCTTCTCAATGACAGATCCATCCTCTTCAAACTTTGGGATAAAAGGACCATTTTCAATTGCATCCCAAATTCCTTTGTCAAGAGATTCCATAAATATTTTCATTCTTACTTTCCAAAACTGGTAGTTCAAACCACAAAACAAAGGTGGTCTGTTAATTGAAGCACCTTCCCCAAAAGGTAGTCTATCAGCCATTTAAAAAGATTTTTAGGATCAAGTTGAATAACTTTCAACAACCAAGCTCTGATACCAATTGTTAGAAAAGATGGCTTTAAACTAGAGGGGGGTGAATTGTTTAAAGAGGGTTTTCGCAAACTTTTAAAAAACTAGAATGAATTTATCTCAGGAACCAATTGATTCAGCAATCCAGTTAGCCAAAACAGCAAGCAAAAGCTGTAGTACCAGAAAAACAATCGGTTGTTTCGTAGAAACAATCGGTTGTTTATACAAGCAAACAACAAAAAAACTGAATTTAAAGAGTTAGAGATAGAAAGATTGTACACAGTTGTTTATACTAGTTCACTCCAAACCAGAGCTACATCCAGTCTTCTCAGAAACCCTGAGGAAATCCACTAAGGAATCACCACTTCATCACTTACACCACAACCAAGAGAATGACCTTGAACACCTCAAGAAACACACTCTCCTTGGCCAACACTAAGATTGCTGATCTTGAACACCTCAAGAACACACAACCAATCTCAGCAAACACAGAAACGAATTGTTCAACAGAGTACAAGGATTACACTTGTTACAGAAGATAATCTGAAATCAATACAAACAGAATCCTATTCCAACACTTTGATCAATCACAAACTCTTAGAAATCTCAGCACTTTGAAAAACTCTTTGGAAAAACTTTGTCAAAAATTCTTAGTTGTCAAATCTGTTTTTCTGAATATATTCAAGGATGTAGTTTGTTATCAAATCTTAACAAACTCTTAAATTGCATTAAAATATTGGTCAAAGCATTTAATGACTGGAGAGTAAGCAGTTAAATCATTTAAAGCTCAGTCAAACAGAAAACAGTTTTTCTGTTATGGTCCCAAAATAAACAATCGGTTGTTTCCTCGAATCAATCAGTTGTTTTGGTACTTAACTGTTCAACCATTTTAAAAACAGTTTTCAATCTTTTTCTCAAAACACCTAAGTATAAACAATCGGTTGTTTCGACAAAACAATCGGTTGTTTTAACTTAGTTTGAAAACATTTTACTTTCACAAAGATTGAGAATGCTAATGCTTTAGATTTAATCACATGGTGGATTACAACATATAAACTACCCAGAACAAAGCTTAAACCACCACAGCAACATCAAGCATAGCAGAGGCTTCAACATCCTTCAAAGGATTTGGATTCTTCAAAACTTGAACACCACAAGGTTCAACAACGCGTAGTTGTGGTTATAAACACCAAGTTATAGGACAATAACCGCCACCACATACACGTTTTTTGTAGTGTATTCTAGAATTTACACTAGGTTATGACATTTTAGAACATGTATAAGAGAGTGTCTCTGCCATCAGTAGTAGAGTCTCAATCTTATTGTATTCTCCTTGCCATAAATCTAGTGGTTGGTCCTTAGCTGAGGCCTCTACCATCATCCCCTCCCTCTTGAAGAGGATTCATCCTCAAATTAAAAGTTTATGCCTCATCATTTGTGCTACCTACAAAATGTGTTAGTTTTATAACATTAAAAGTAGCATGTACTTTATATTCTCTAGGCAAATCCAACTGATATGCATTATTATTGACTCTCTTAAGGACTTGGAAAGGACCATCTTCTCGAGGACTAAGCTAAGACTTCCTCTGACTAGGGAATCTATCCTTTCTAAGATGCAGCCAAACTTAGTCTCCCTCTTTAAAAACTATCTCTGTCTTCCCCTTATTATTATGCTTGATGTATTTCTCAGTTTGTTTCTGTATTTGATTTTTAATCCTCTCATGTAATTTCTTATCAGCTTTTGTTACCCCTTCCTTATGCACAAATTCATGTGGATTAGGCAAAGGTAACAAATCCAAAGGAGTATGAGGATTAAATCCATATACAACCTCAAATGGAGAAATATTAATAGTCTTATCAACCACTCTATTGTATGCAAACTCTATATGAGGAAGGTACTCATCCCAAGATTTGTAGTTTCCTTTCATAACCGACCTAATCATAGTTGATGTAAATCTATTTACTACCTCTATTTGTCCATCAGTTTGAGGATGACAAGAGGTTGAAAATTTCAATCTAGGTCCTAGCCTTTCCCAAAGAGTTCTGCATAAATAGCTAACAAATTTTGGATCTCTATCCAAAACTATAATTTAGCTAACATATTCATTTTAAGGCTACCACTTCTCTAATGAAGAGTTTAGAGATTTTGTTAGCATCATCCACTTTATGGAAGGGTATGAAATGAGTCATCTTGCTAAACCTATCCACTACCACAAAGATGGAATCAAATCCTCTTTGTATCCTAGGAACCCTTAAAATGAAATCTATAAATATCTTCTCATGGAGCATAAGCAAGAGGTAAAGGAGTATAGAGTCCATGACGCATTGTCTTAGATTTAGCTTTTAAAAAATAAAGTTATTTAAAGACAAAAATAAATAGTTTATCCATAACATATGTAATAAGATTTTTGCATTCCGTTTATACAATATTCATCTAAAATATTGATATTCAATATTCATTTTGGTCTCAATTTTTAAAATTTAACATTTAAGATTTGTATAGAAAAAGTGATGACGAATTTGCACTTTTCAAAAAAAATATTGCGACAAAAATATAATTAAACCTAACGACAAACCCTAAAATATGAAATAAAAAAATTCCTATATTATTCAAATTTTTAAAATAAATACATACCCTATATTATTTAATATAATACATTAATAAAAATTTAAAATATTTCTAAATAAGTAATTGGTCAGAAATAAATACATAAATTGTTTAATGTCCTACTAAAATAAAAAATTTAAATAAATAAAAAAATTAAATTATTAAAATTTTTAAATAAATATAAATCCTAAATTATTTAATGTTATATTTAAATAAAAATTTAAAATAAAGAATTTTTTTTTAATTATTTAAAATTTTAAATAAATACGAATCCTAATTATTTAATGTCCTACTTAAATAAAAATATGAAATAAAAAAATTCAGAATTATTTAAAATTCTAAATAAATATCAACCCTAAATTATTAATATCTTATTTATATAAAAATATAAAAGAAATAAAAGTATGAAATGAAAATTCCTAAATAAATATAAACCCTAAAATTTATAATGTCCTACTTAAATAAAAAGATAAAATAAATAAAATTATTAAATTATTCAAAATCTGAAACTACTTTATGTCCTACTCAAATAAACACAAATCCTAAATATAATACAAAAGTTTATTATGGAAATCCAAAATAAATATAAATCATAAATTATTTAATATTCTAGTTAAATAAAAAATAAATAAATACAAACTGTACTTACTAGAAATCCTAAATCAATACACTCTAGATTATTTAATTTCTTACTCAAACAAAATGGTAAAATAAATAAAATAAATAAATTACTTAAAATTTGAAATAAATACAAATCCTAAATTATTTAATATCCTATTTAAATAAAAATAAAAATAATTAAATATCTAAATTATTGAAAATCTTAACAAATACAAATTTTAAAATCTTAAAAACACAGATGCTAAATTATTTTATGTCCTACTTAAATAAAAATAAAAAATAAAATAAATTTCTCAAAATCCTAAATAAATATAAATATTAAATTATTTTATTTCGTTTTTGCATAAAAATCTAAAATAAATAAAATTTCTAAATTATTCAAAATTCCAAATAAATACCAATCCTACATTATGCAATGTTCTACTTAAATAAAAAGTTGAAATAAATTAAATACTTAAATTATTTAAAATCTTACATAAATATAAATCACAAATTATTTAATGTTTAATAAAAATAAAAATAAAAATAAATAAAAATATTAAATTATTAAATTATTAAAAAAAAATTAAATAAACAAAAATCTTAAATTATTTAATTTCCTACTTAAATAAAAATATAAAATAAATAAATTCCTAAATGATTGAAAATATTAGTAAATAAAAAATTTAATTTATTTAATGTCCTTTTTAATATAAATTTGAAATAAATACAAGGTTTAATGACTACTTTTACCGCAAATTTTTTTAATATGTAATTTCAACCACATTTCTTTAAAAAATCAATTTAGTCCCAATTTTTTTAAAAATATTCAATTTGGTTGCAACACATGTAATTGGATGCAGTGACAAAAAAATGTTGAAGTGAATATGTTATTATGATGACATTTTAACACAAGTGAAACATACTAAACATTTCGAAAAAGGTGATGACGAAACTGCACTTTCCTAAAAAATATTGTGACCAAATTGCTCATTAAACCTAAAAGACAAATCTCAAATTATTTAATGAAAAAATTAAATAAAAACTTAAAATAAATAAAATTCATAAATTATTCAAAATCCTAAAGAAATACAGATATTAAATTTTTTTAATTTCCTATTATAATAAAAAATTGAAATAAATAAAATTCTTATGCGAGGAGGCAAGACAACTGGATTGTCACCCTTAATTCAAACATATGTTTTCTCATTTTCATTCCTGTACATAAGTTTATATTTTTTCTGTTATATATTTTTTATGTTATGACTTGTTGTGTTGTTAAAAATGTGTTGACTTTATCTTTTCATGTGGTTAATATTCAAAAACAAGAGAGTTACACCAAAATATTATTATTCATCATGTCTTATTGCATTTGTTTTTTTTTAAAAAAAATTGTCAATTTCATATTTATTAATTTCAATTATCCTACTTACATCTAATTTTTGTTTCTTCTAACTATTCAAAATTCTTAATAATTGCAGGACTTATATATGTGTTGTGTAATACCAGATTTAATATAGTACTAAAAAATTTATAATTTATATTTTTTTAAAACTCTCGTGCGTTGCACGAGTCACATACTAGTAAATTACATAACTTCACCTTCATTAAAAACTATCAAAAGAATGACAAATTGTCAACAAATATGTTGCATATATGTTGCAAATACCTCTCAACAATATCTGAAGTGTGCATAAAAATTATTTTCACTAACTTCATTCACATACATTACTTCTGCTTCAATGATCAACAATATAACAATTAACAGTCAGACTTTGTAGAATGTCACCACATACAATTCAAAACGCTTACTGTCTCAGTAATGTCAAAAACACAAAATACCAAAATAAAATTTCTTGCATTTTTAAAGTCATTAAAGTGTTCCATGCTTTAAATAACTCAGAGATTAAACTAAAATTTCTTGCATTAATAGACTCAACAAGTTTCTTTTCATTAAGCATTGAAAAATTGGCTCTATAATATATTGTCCATCTTGCTATACAAATCACAATTAAATTTTTTTAATAACTGACTAATTTGTGTAAAAAATATTGTACAATTACAAAACACTAATCATCATTGTCATCTAAATTTAAATCTCTCAACACAATTTCTTGATGAACATTACGGTGATCTAGCAACCAATTGCAAACCATTTACTGATGAAATTGTTGAAACTCCTCCTAAAATGTATATGTTTAAATCAGTTTCCCATTAACAATAAAACTGATAATTAAAAGTGTAAAATTGATGAAAGTAATAACTATTGTGGTGTAACTAGGAAAGGTCTTTCCATCAAATTCACCAGAACCATCGCAGACCTCCATATATTAAATAAAACAACAACTAACATCATATTCCTATGAAATGAGAATAAATAATAGTCTTCATTTCAATACTAACCCATGTGGTTGCATGTTAATGTTTTCTTTTATTAGTTTAACACGAGGACCACACATTCCAAAAAAGTTGTCGAGATTTCCATAAAGATGCTCAAGTTGATGAACCTACAACATGCAATATAACAATATTCATAAACAAATCTGACCTTCATCAATTAATTAATTATTAAACAAGAACATGGAACTATTTCCCATTTCTTGATCAATTTTGTTTTGTGGTCCAATTGTATGACCAAGAGAATCCATCTTATGCAATTGCCTAGTGCTGGAATTCAACGCATACAGTGGTCATTGAAAACTGTTGGGACAAACACCTACAAGTGGAAATTTTAAATTTACACAACATCATTGTAAAGAACAACAACAATAAACTTATTAAACAACAACATTACTAGGACCATATCGCTCTCTTCATCTAATACACGCAACCGAGTGTACATGATCGCTCTCTTCACCCTCGCTCTCACACTCAGCCTTCTTTTTCAGCCCCACACCCTCACTTCTTCTTCTTCTCCATCCAACGCTTAGCATCGTAGCCTCATTTCTTCCTCTACGACACCGAGATCCACTCCACTCCTCATTGCTCCACTCCTTCGCGCCCTCACTTCTTCTTCTACACCTTGCACCGATATCATTGCAATATTTCTCCCTCCACACTTGCCTTCCTTCTTTGCACTCGTTGTCCCAACTCCATGCCTCCAACCTACCACCTTCGCGACCTAAGCTCTCTTCCGTGCCTCTCTCCCTTTCCACCATAGCCAACGTCGTTCCAGCCCTCCTCCACGCGTTAAACCTCTACATGCGCATCTCTCCTTTGATGCCTCCCGCCAGCAACATCTTCGGACACCAGCAACATCTTTCGTGGACTTGGCTGCACCTGCAACTCCATTGTAGAAGGTTAGTGTTTTTAGGGTTTAGGGTTTAGGGTTTTAAATTTTTTAATTAATTTTATAATAAATATTACTATTTGCATGTATGTGTTGATTAGTTAATAGTCTAGGGTTTGTGGGAACTTCATTTAATGGATATTTGATGGAGGAGTTCTGACATTGAAGAGAATAGTGATAGATTTGGAGTTTGCAAAAATTAGCATGAAAAAACATCAAACGGTCATAACTTCTGACACAGAAGTCGGATGGAGACGCGTAAAAGTGAAAGTTGCTCGAAACAAGGTAACAAATAAGGCACCTCTCCCCTAGTCCAAAATTCAAAATTTAGTATTCTTTTTCTAGACACAATATTATCTGCACGAGTACAAAAACCCTTAACCACGACTCAGAATAACGACACTTGATATGAACCTAATGTGAGTTGATTTTAGGATTGCATATTTTAAATTGGTTGCTCTTGTTTATGATTTTTGTTTTATCAATTTAAGGTCAGAACCCTAAGAAGATTCCCACTGGACACGAACTTAACCAAGTGGTTAAGTAAGTCTGAAGGTTCACTTCAGAAGGGCAAGGATAAAAAGGAAATTAAGATTGTGTGGATGATGCAAGGGTGGAAATTAAAGAGCATAAGATGAAGCAAGGAATGAAGAAGATGACCGAATGGAAAAAGACACAAACAACAACATAAAGAAGAATGTAAATGGCGAAATGGAAAGGAATGGAAAAGATGAGATGAAGAAAGCTTATGGAGATTGCGAAAGATGAACACGCCACTTGGAGGGTGGGAAACTCCAAGATAAGTGAGGAAGAGTTGTCACTTGAAATGCTCACACACTCAAGATAAGACACAAATTCCTTTAGGAGACAAAGCTCACTAATCACTCAAGTAGAGGTTCTTTACTATATTCAAATTTGGGTAAATACATGATGCATTGAGAGGTGCGACAATTGTACTAAAGTCTTTCACAAACCTTCTATAAAAAGAAGCAAGGCCATGAAAGCTTCGTACTTCATTCACATTGGTGGGTGTTGGTCAATGTTGAATTGCTACAACCTTTGTTTGATCAACATGCACCCCTTTACAACTTTACAACAAACCCAAGGAATTCTATATGAGCAAGCACAAACATACATTTAGTAAAGTTAGCATACAAATGTTCCTTCCTAAGGGTTTCCAAAAATTTTCTAACATGCATCTCATGATCATCCAAAGACATGCTATAAATGAGAATGTCATCAAAATAAACTACAACAAACATGCCAATGAATGGTCTTAAGACATGATGCATGAGTCGCATGAATGTACTTGGTGCATTAGTCAAGCCAAATGGCATAACTAACCAATCATACAAACCAAATTTGGTCTTAAAGGCGGTTTTCCATTCATCCCCCAGTTTAATCCGGATTTGGTTATACCCACTCTTAAGATCAATTTTGGTAAAAATTTTAGATCCATGCAATTCATCCAACAAGTCATCAAGCCTAGGAATGGGATGCCTATATTTGATGGTAATGTTGTTTATGGCCCTACAATCTGTACACATCCTCCATGACCCATTCTTTTTAGGGACAAGTATCACAGGCATAACACATGGGCTCATACTATCTTGCACCCACCCCTTAGGAAGTAACTCCTACACCTTGTTGTATTTCTTTTGTTTCGGTTGGGTTGGTCCTATAAGCAGGACGATTTGGTAAAGAAGCCCCGGGAAGAAAATCAATTTGGTGTTCAATGCCTCTTAGAGGTGGTAAACCTTTAGGAGAGTCTTGAAACACATCTTGGAATTCCCTTACCAAATTATCCAAACATGATGGACCAACCTTAGCAGTTTCACCATCAAAAGTACTAGGAATAGCTAAAAAAATAGGTTTTGAGAAACAATTACCTTGTTGATCTCGTGCCTATAAATAGGAAGACTTTTCTTTGAAACTTTTTTTCTTTTTCATTCTCTCTATTTTGCTTCATTGTAATTTGGTCCTCATGGACTTACGCAAAAGAACATGTGTAGCTTCCATTGGGACAGCATCACACAAGACCTCATCTTTATATTTACCAATAGAAAATGTAATGAGGACTTGTTTGTTAACAATGATCTCACTTACCTCACTTAACCATTGTAATTTGTAGGGCTTTGTATGAGAGATAGTAGACAATCCAAGCTTATCTACCACTCTTGTACTAGCCACATTGGCACAACTACCCCCATCCACTATTAAAGAACATAACTTGTTATTAATGAGATATCTTGTATGAAAAATATTTTCTCTTTTGACTTTCATCAAAGGGTTTTAAAACTTGACCAAGCATACGTCTCACAACTAGCAAGTCACCCTCAAGTGGACTTTCGCTCTAATACTCACTTTGGGATCTAGAAGGTGAGGAATGTCTAGAGGTTTCAGAATAATGCTCACTAACCACTACCCCATCAAGTATAAAAATATTTCGTTTAGAAGGGCAATTAGAAGCTATGTGACCATATCACAAGCATTTAAAACATTTCTTACTAGACGATTTTGTTGGTGACTTATGATTAGAAGTTGAAGGGTTAGAATCTCTAGTTTTGAAAGATGATTCTTTAGGAGGATACTTTGAAAAAGACTTGTTTTTATTTTTCCAAGAATTGTTGGAGTAGCCATCATTATGAGTATTTTTGAAAGCATTTTTCCTTGAAATTTGAGATTCAACCTTGATGGCAAGGTGGACCAAATTTTGTAAAGATGAATACTCATGAAGTTCCACAACATTCTGAATATCCCTCCTAAGACCACTCACAAATCTAGCCATTTTAGCTTCCTCTTTTTCATGCATATCTACTTGAATTAAAAGTGTTTCTAGCTCCTTAAAATAAGCATCCACATTTAGTGTGCCTTGGTGAAGCCGCTGGAGCTTCAACAATAGGTTTTTCCTAAAGTGTGGTGGAACAAATCTATCACACATACACTCTTTTAAATCGTTCCAAGAAACCATGGGAGGTCTCTTTTAAATCGTTCCAATGTCCATAAGAGTCTTATGCCACCATTGCATGGCATAGTCTAAAACTTCTAAAGAAGTTAGTCTAACCCTTTGGTCTTCTAAGACCTCATGTACATGAAAAATTCATGGAAGTCGTCATTCTCATAGACATTCTTCAAGAAGTTCGTCCACTTTTTACGACCATGAAGAAGAAAATAGAAGGAGGAGGCATCATCATCATCATCACCATCATGAAGATAGGCGCCAAAATGTGGCAAAGACTTATTTTCCAATTGTAAAATTGCCTAGTTTTAGTGGGGAAGGTGATCCTAATGTATATTTGGGTTGGGAGGTTCTTGGGACTCTCAAGTGACGACATCCACTCATCTTGAAGCTTCTCCACCCTTCAAGTGGCATGAAACACTCCAAGGATTAAACTGTATTAAAAAATGTGATTTCTAAGTGTTATTTGATATGAAATACACTTCTCCTTTTACCGCTTTTAGATCAAGACAGTTTTTCAAAAAATAGTCAAAAGTTGTTATAAAAATAACAGATTGAAGTCTAAATAAACAAATTGTTTTTTGAAAATACAGCTGGTGGTTACATAACCACTTTCATATCAGTTTATAACGCTAACAAAGAGTTAAATTGATTTTGGTCCCAAAACAGAATTTTGAAAAGGCTTATTAGATTTGCAATAGTACAAAAAAAATCTATTGTTTTATAAAACAACAGATACTTTCTATACAATAAACTAGTTTTGAAAAACTTAAAGCAGATTTTGAGAAAACTTGGTAGGATACTGTACCGCCCTGGTAGTCGGAAGTGATGACGTGGCATCAAGCTACAGTATCGACGTGTTGACAAGACGCCAGGTTGGCAGAAGGGAAAGAAGTTGGGGGGCTCGTGAAGTCGCCAGTTATTAAGTTGGCGTGTTCCGATCTCCAGCATACCAGAACCGGCGATCACCGGGTTAAAGATGAAGTCGCCAGATGTAAACTCAGGCGACCAAGTGATTGGAGATCGCCAGAGCAAGCACATCGCCAGAGATGAAGGTGGTGCAGATTATGAAGGCGGCCGACGAGACCACAGGGAAGGTGTACGAAGGCACCCTAACTCGCCAGTTCCAGTAGAGATCGCACTCCCAAGTTAGCTATGCACTGGGCAGTACCATGCATAAGTAACTTAGCCAAAAGAGAGTTAGAAGCAGCGCCCAAGTCAAGGAGGCTCCAGATGATGGCACGTGTACGACTGGATGCGAGCCACGTGTCCAGGTCTGTAACTGCTAGGAGAGAGAAAGTGACCAGGTATAAAAGGGTTTCCCAACGAACTTTCGAGGTACGCACGTTCAGATTACACTCTTTACGCTTGCGAGTTCTTGAGCAGACTGTGAGAGAGAACATTGCACGGTTCCTTGAGAGTTCTTGAGTGTTCTTGCTCTTAGTATTTGGTGGTTCGGTCACTGACTTGGGCGTTGGAGTGCGATCGGCCGCAGCGGCGCCGCTCTGTTCTTTTGCAGGTTCTCGAGGTGGATCGCGACGAAGGACGGAGGTAGAAGCGGTGCACACGTCAATCCAAGTTTGACGAGGCAAGTCCCAACGTTCTGGTCAACAGGCAGGATCATCAGGCGCCCACCGTGGGGCCGTGTAAAACTTGTTCCCATCCGCAGCGTGAGTTCTTGAAGGTTTTCGTGATTTTCTGTGTGGTTGTGTGCTAGTGCAACCACTGTTTGCTGTTCATTTGAGATTTGTTCGGTGATTTCGCGTTTTCCACCGTTCGTTGGGGTTTTTGTTGGGTGAAGTGAAGTTTTCTGCTGTTTACGCGAGATTTGTTCGGTGAAGTTTGAAGTTCTTTGGCTCATTTGGTTTGTCGTGGGAGAAGCGGTGGTTTCTGGTGAAGTTGCAAGTCTCTGTGGAGGTTCGCTGCGTTCTTGAGTTTTCTTGCGGAGTTTCGCGCGGTTTTTACCGATTGATCGCTGAATCGATCGTAGCTTAAGTAAGTGTTGTTCGCTGCTTTCTGTGATTCGTCAAGTTTCATGAGAAAAATGAGAAGCAATCGTTCAAGTCCAGTTGCGCCCGTCGCTGTTGAAGGCGCCGCCGCCATGACCATGGCGCAGATGGTAGAGATTATGCGCTCGTTGTAGGCAACTGTGGAAGCCTCGTGCATAGAACAGGCGAGAATGCATGAGGACCTGGCCGCCTCTCGCGCCAGGAATGATGAGCTTAGCAAGGTGACTGAGGAGCTGCGTCAAGCTCTTCAGGAGCAGCAAGGGCGTCCTATTGCTGAAGAGGTCGCGCCGTCGACGCCGCCTCATGTTTTCCCTATGCCTTTCGTTCAGGCGATTACTGACACGCCTAATTCTACGAGTGTGGTACTTATTAAGGCTGTTTTTACCGGCGTGGAGGATCCTGAGGCTCATCTCACCACGTTCCATACGCAGATGATGTTGTCAGGGGGATCAGACGTCGTGTACTGCAAGATGTTCGTGAGCACACTCCAGGGAACGGCGCTAGAATGGTTTGTGAGCCTGCCTAACGGTCACATTACCAATTTCCAACAGTTCTCGAAGATTTTCGTCGAGCAGTACATCGTGAATAAGGCACCGCCCAGGGTGTCTTATGATTTGTTTGATATAAGGAAATATCAGGGAGAGTCCCTCAGGGACTACCTAAATCGCTTTGGGGCGCAGATGGTCAGATCGCCGGCCAAAGATGAAGAAATGCTGGTCTACGCATTTAAGAAGGGCGTGCTGCCGAGACCATTCTGCGAGGCATTGATCAGGGCTCACCCCGCCACGTTTGCTGAGGTTAGGCGACTTGCGGTGGCCCACATCGCTGACGAGAGCGAAGTCGCCGAGAAGAGAGGAAGCGTGGCTCCCACTAGGCCACGCGCCCAGACCAGGATCCAGCCACAGAGGGTGCTGGAGACAGCGGCGGCCAGAAGGGATTAGAGGACTCGCCATCCTTATGATCCAAGGAAGAACAAGGGCAGGGGGCCAAGGACGCCAGCAACCAGCACGCCGGGAATACAATCGCCCGCCTAAGCACAAGTTTGTCATGGGGTTGGCGGACCTGATCGCCATTCCCAATATATCTGCTAGGCTGAAAGCGCCAGAAAAGGTGGGCGATAAGGTGCTGGGACCAAAGCCGGACGCCTGGTGTGAGTTTCACCAGGGCTTTGGCCATACAGTTGATTCGTGCCTGGCTTTAGGATACCAGCTCGACGATCTGGTTAAGAGCGGGTTCCTAAATGACTATTTGCTGGATAGAAGAACGGGGGGCGCGTCGAGCTCCCAACCAGCAGGTGCTGAGGCTCAGCAGCACGAGATGCCTACGCACGGAGAAATCCACACCATTGCAGGGGGTTTCTCAGGAGGTGGATGCACCGCATCACAGAGGAAGAGGTACGCGAGGTCTGTGATGATGGTGGATATGTTTGAAGACCACTCGCCGGAAGTGGATATTACATTCACCAAGCAAGATCTCCGGGATGTTGTGCCTCATGACAACGATCCCATAGTAATTTCGTTGATAACAGCAGGAAGAAAGGTCCACAGGGTGCTGGTGGACCAAGGAAGCTCGGCAGACGTGATGTTTTGGCTGACTTTCACGCAGTTGGAGCTGCCCCTTGACCAGTTGAGGCCCTATGGAGGGTGCTTGTATGGTTTCGCTGGTGACCAGGTGGAGGTCAGGGGGTACATAGAATTGAGGACAACGTTTACAGATGTGGCGGGTTCAAGAACGGAGAAAATCAAATACCTTGTTGTAAACGCTCCTTCAGCATACAACATCCTGTTGGGAAGACCCACGCTCAACAGGATAGGTGCCATACCGTCGACCCGGCACATGAAGGTGAAGCTGCCATCTATGGAGGGGGTGGTGATCACCATCAAGTCCGATCAGAAAGAAGCGAAGAAGTGCTATGAGAATAGCCTGAAAAACAGGAGATCGGTGAGTTACGTAACGACCACCCCGCCTCCTGGTGTCAAGCCCAGATCGACGGTAACAGAAGAGACCGCCGGAAGAGACGTGGAGATGGTGGATGCTGAGCTAGGGGAGGGGAATGCCGGTCTGGAGGAAGAAGAGGCAAGGAATCACCCTGAGGAAGCGAGTGAACTGGGAATCGCCAGAGAAACCAGACCAAAACCCGTCGAGCAGTGGCTCGAGAGAGAAATCGGGGGAAAGATCTTCAAGCTGGGAAGATCCCTGGAGGTTGAGCTCCAGGACCAGATCGCCAAGGTGATTGAGCGGCATCTGGATGCGTTTGCATGGTCCGCTTCGGACATGCCCGGGATCGATCCCGACTTCTTGTGCCATCATCTGGCAATGGACAACTTGGTGAGACCAGTGCGACAAAGAAGAAGAAAGTTCAACGAGGAGAGGAGGCAGGCGATTAGAGACGAAACACAGAAACTCCTCGCTGCAGGCCACATCAGGGAGGTCCAGTACCCTGAATGGTTGGCAAATGTCGTGCTGGTGAAGAAGAGTAATGGGAAATGGCGCATGTGCGTCGATTTCACTACCTAAAACTCAATCCGGAGAAGTGCATTTTCGGCGTGGAGGCTGGAAAGTTTTTGGGTTTCCTCTTGACTGAAAGAGGAATAGAAGCCAACCCAGACAAGTGTGCCGCCATCTTGGCGATGAGGAGCCCGGCTACAGTGAAAGAAGTCCAGCAGCTGACAGGTCGGATGGCAGCCCTATCTCGCTTCGTGTCAGCTAGCGGAGAAAAGGGGCACCCCTATTTTCAATGCCTGCGGCGCCAATAACAAGTTCGTTTGGACGAAAGAGTGCGAGGAAGCTTTCGTCAAACTGAAGGAGTATCTGGCGAGCCCGCCGGTTCTGTGCAAACCGCTGGTGGGGACCCCTCTTAGGTTGTATTTTGCTGTAACTGAGAGGGCGGTGAGTGCGGTGCTCGCCCAGGATCAAGATCAGGCTCAGAAGCCTATTTATTTTGTGAGCAAGGTGCTGCAGGGCCCAGAAACGAGATATCAGGCCCTGGAGAAGGCTGCGCTGGCTGTAGTGTTTTCGGCGAGGAGGTTGCGCCACTACTTCCACAGTTTCACAATACTGGTGATGACTGACCTGCCCATCCAGAAGGTCTTGAAGAAACCCGACGTTGCGGGAAGGATGGTGAAGTGGGCGGTAGAGTTGTCAGAGTTTGATATTAAGTACGAGCCTCGAGGCCCGATCAAGGGGCAAATCTTTGCAGATTTCGTGGTTGAACTCTCATCAGAGGCGACGCGGGTTGAAGGAGACGATTTCCGTTGGGTACTCTCGGTGGATGGATCGTCGAACCAGCAGGGTAGCGGTGCTGGAGTCATATTGGAAGGGCCCAACGGCGTGCTGATTGAACAATCTTTGAGGTTCGCCTTCAAAGCCAGCAACAATCAAGCAGAGTATGAGGCGCTGATCGCCGGGATTTTGCTGGCCAAGGAAATGGGAGCTAGGGTGTTGATGGCAAAGAGTGACTCGCTGCTAGTCACGGGGCAAGTAACAGGCGAGTTCCAGGCTAAAGATCCACAGATGGCGGCTTACTTGGCGTATGTGCAGGAATTGAAGAGTTCCTTTGCCTCCTTTGAAGTAGTACATGTGCCCAGAGAGCAGAATGCCCGAGCTGACTTGCTTGCTAAGCTCGCCAGCTCAGGCAAGGGGGGTAGGCAGAGGACGGTGATCCAAGAAACTCTGAAGACGCCAAGGGCATTTGTAGCAGATCACCTGGTCCTTCAGATAAGCAAGTCGACGGAGAGAGCAGCGAGAAGCCATAAGTCTTTGACGCAAGAAACTCTGAGATCACCGAGAATTAGAGCATGTCGAGGAGAGAAGGTGGACGTGATGCAGGTCTGCGCCGCCCATGAGCCAGACAGTTGGATAACACAGTACAAGCGGTGCCTGGCAGATGGCCTCCTCCCGCTGGATCCGGCAGAGGCTAGGAAGGTAAAGAAAAATTCCAGCAAGTACACATTGATTGATGGCGATCTGTACAGGTTTGGGTTCACTCACCCACTCCTGGAATGTATACACGGCGAGAAGTGCACGAGAATCATGGCAGAGCTCCACGAAGGTATATGCGGAAGCCACGTCGGGGGTCGAGCTCTGGCCGCGAGGACTCTCCGTGCAGGCTACTACTGGCCATCCATGAGAGAAGATTGCAAGAAATATGCCCAATGTTGTAAACAATGCCAGCAACACGCCGATTGGCATAAAGCACCTCCCGAGGAGTTGAAGTCGATCTATAGCCCTTGGCCGTTTCATACTTGGGGAATCGACATCCTGGGACCTTTCCCGCTGGCGATCAGGCAGATGAAGTACTTGGTGGTGGCGATTGAGTATTTCACCAAGTGGATTGAAGCAGAACCAGTGGCCCAGATCACCGCACACAAGATCGAAGGTTTTGTATGGAAGAACATCGTGTGCCGGTTTGGAGTGCCTAAACGCCTGGTGTCAGATAATGGGACGCAGTTTGCAAGCCACCTTTTGAAGAAGCTTTGTGAAGGGGTTGGAATTCAACAAGTGTTTGCATCCGTCGAGCACCCTCAGACAAATGGTCAGGTGGAGTCAGCTAATCGGGTGTTGTTGAGAGGCTTGAAGAGAAGGCTTGAGAAAGCCAAGGGAAGTTGGGCTGAGGAGGTGCCCCGTATAGTCTGGGCGTTCCACACCACCGAGCAGTCAGGAACCCATGAGACCCCATTTAGCTTGGTCTATGGGTGTGACGCCATGATTCCGGTAGAGATCCAGGAGAGCTCGCCGAGATTCCAGAACTTCGTAGAGGAAGACTCGAATGAAGAGAGAAGGCTGAACCTGGATCTGCTGGATGAGGTCAGGGAAGAGGCGAGGCTGAAGGCTGAGGCGGTGAAGAGGAGGATCGAGCGAAGATACAACTCAAAGGTGATGCCAAGGCAGTTTAGAGAAGGCGATCTGGTGATGAGGAAGGCCCACCAGTATGAGATGGAGAATAAACTGTCACCCAAGTGGACCGGACCGTTCAGAATAACCGAGGCGCTCGGGAACGGAGCCTACCGCTTAGAAACGCTGGAAGGAGGGGCGATTCCTCGCACCTGGAATGCCACACACCTGAAGTTGTACTATAGTTAAGAGCTTTGTAAGTAAAGACAAACACAAAGGTTATATTACAATGTTTCTGTTAAAACAGTTTGAAGGGGGCACTCTTTTTTCCCTAAGGAGGGTTTTTAATGAGGCCACCCAATAAAAGAAGAGTTTTCGAAGTATAAGACGTTTTCAGATTGCATGTGTGCTATTTTCAAAAGTTTTGAAGAAAGACCTTGTCATTTGTACATGATTTAAGGCAAGTAAAGATATATCGCGTGCTTTCTAAAAAGTCTTTAAGTCCTCATCGTTTTTCGGCGATTGGAGGCATCGGTTAAAGCTTTTAAGTCCTCATCGTTTTTCGGCGATTGGAGGCATCAGTTAAAGTTTTTAAAGTCCTCATCGTTTTTCGGCGATCGGAGGCACCAGTTGAAAGACCTCAACGCCCTCGCGCGTTTTGAGGCAAGTTAAAGACCTCCTCGCCGTCGAGCGAGTGCAGGCGAGAGAAAGAAAAGGTCCTCAGTGCATCCAGGGGGGAGGAGATGTACACCCTGGGCAAGTTGAGGCACCAGATAAAGTCCTTCTCGCCGTTGTGCGAGCTAAGGCCAGTTAAAGACCTCCTCGCCGTCGAGCGAGTGCAGGCGAGAGAAAGAAAAGGTCCTCAGTGCATCCAGGGGGGAGGAGATGTACACCCTGGGCAAGTTGAGGCACCAGATAAAGTCCTTCTCGCCGTTGTGCGAGCTAAGGCCAGTTAAAGACCTCCTCGTTGTCGAGCGAGTGCAGGCGAGAGAAAGAAAAGGTCCTCAGTGCATCCAGAGGGGAGGAGATGTACACCCTGGGCAAGTTGAGGCACCAGATAAAGTCCTTCTCGCCGTTGAGCGAGTTCAGGCGAGTTAAAGACCTTCTCGCCGATGAGCGAGTTCAGGCGAGTTAAAGACCTTCTCGCCGATGAGCGAGTTCAGGCGAGTTAAAGACCTTCTCGCTTACATGCGAGCATAGGCAAGATAAAATCCTTCTCGTCTCGAACGAGTTCAGGTATGGCGCAGAGGGTGGAAGAAGTTGGAAGGCGGCTAAGGTAGGTTCGGAGAGAACGCCTAGTCAGCCGGTCTTTTGCTCTGAAGTTCAGGGGGGCAAAGAAAGATCCCAAAGGGCGCTTCTACCCCAGATAAAGAAACGATTGCCAAAGCATGCGGCTAGGAAAAGCTAACGTTACCAAGAGTTCTTGGCGATCGGGAAAAGTTCAAACAGCGGCGAGAAGGTTAAAAGACTTGTTTGATGAAGCTGGTCGAGTGGGACGGTGTTTGAGCCAATAATTGAGTTACAGTTCGTCGCTTGAAGGGTATTCTTGCGATAAGGTTAGTTGCCTTAAGAATACAAGTTGGTTAAAGTGATTATTACTTGAGTTTGAAGTGGTTCGAAGCAGTTAAGTCAAAAGGTCGTGTTTGCAAAATCGTTAAGTTAAGTCCGATAAAGTTAAGCAAGCAAGGAAAGCTGAGGTGAGTGAAGAAGTTATGAAAGGGAAAACGAAAACCTTTGTCATTAACAGGCAACAGTGGATAACAGTTTAGAACATATATACGAGGAACATAAAAGTTTGTTACAAGGTATATACAAGGGAAATCATAAAGTAGCAGATGAGGTGGAGTTGATTAGTCTTCAGCAGGAACGACCTTTCCATCTACTACTTCGTTGTTCAGCGACACCATGCTGAGGTCGAGATCGGGGAATAGGCATGCGAATTGTTCCCGAGCGGCTTCGAATCCAGCAGCCAGAATCTGAGCAGAGTTTAGCTTAAGTTCTTCAATTTGCCCTTGAAGTTCTTCAACCTGCTTCTTGAGCTCTTTGTTCTGCTGCTCCAGCTCTTCGACCTGTTTTCTGAGTTGTTTGTTGGTCTCTTGAGCATGGAGAAGGTCTTCAGTAACCTTCTTGGATTCCGATTGAGCTTGGGCCAACTCAGCAGCCATCTTTCCTTTCTCCTTGTTTGCCTCGGCGAGATCAGCCATGGCGTCGTCCCTCGCCTTTTCTACTTGCCCAAGTAGTTTCTCGCGGTCGATCGACCTCTGCTCCAGTTTTTGCACCTTGGCGGCGTCAGCTTTCATGAGATCCTCCAGGTCGACCGCCTTGGCGCGAAGAGGCACAATTTTGCTTTCCAGCTCGATCTTCTCTTGGGCAAGCTGGTGAACTTTGTGGCGAAGGTCAGCAGCTTCCTTGCGCACCAGCCTGAGCTCGGTATTCATGGCATCCTCCACTCGGGAGTGTTCGATTTCTGCGAGCGTCAGGCTGAATGACAATTTCTCCACCTCGACCTTCATAGTGCTATTTTCAGTGTTGAGGTTGAAGAGATCGTCTTGAAGCCTCCTGGTGGAGCTCTCCACAGCCCTCGTTATGATCGCGGGGATATCCTCTGCTATGGTTTTCAACTTGGCAGTTAGAGGCTCCCACATCCTTGTGACTTCAAGGGAAAGGTTTGCTGCTTGGAGAGGCGCCAGGGGGGCTTGTTGAGGGTTCTCGCCGCCACCTTCCTTAGCAATATCTTCAGCGGTTGCTTCCTGGCGTGGCGACGCAATCGGGGATTCGGTAATCAGGATTGGAGAGGTATGAGCCACCTCATCCCCGATTGGAGCATTTTCTGCAGCTGAAGCGTTTGAAGGGGGGGCCCCTCCAGCTGACATGTATGGCGTAGAGGCGCTTGGGGGGTCCTCCAGGAAGTTTGGCTCTTGGGCCTCAGCTGCAGGTGGCGCAGTGGCCAGTGGAACCGCTTGGACTGGAGAGGGAGGAGCCTGCGGCGTTGGCGATGATGGAGGAGGAGCAGGTGTCGATGGTGGTGTTGAGGTTGGAAGAGGGGGTGGAGCAGGTGGAGAAGAAGGTGCCACCCTCTTCCTTTTCGTAACGAGGCCATCCTCTGTGACCTCGTCATCCTCTTCTTCCTCCTCATGGACGATTTGAGGGACTTTTCGCTTAGGTCTCTTAAGGACCAGTTTCTTGCGCTGGGTGGGTTCCTTGGGCGGTGATCGCCCATGAACGATGGCCTTCTCGACCGCCGAGTTGGGCACCGTTTGGGAACCGGTCGCCAACCCGTGGTTTCGGGCGAGCGCCTTCAATTCGGTGAGCATGCCTCTGCCCAACATGTTGTCTGCATGAAACGAAAATGCATGGGTTAGCTCAAAGAAGAAAAAGATAAGTGTATAAGGTAATAAGCAGCAGAGCAGGTGGTATGTGCAGGAAAGGTAAAACCAAAGTCTTGTGCATATCGCACAAGACGCCCAGAACAGTTAAACAGAAGCAGTATCAAAGCAACAGTTTGGATGTCCTAACCTATTTGGAATTCTAGCTGATCCTCAAAGAATTCGAAAGAGATCAAGGTGGTGGTCAGGAATGTTATATTGGCGTCCGCCACCCTCTTCCAGAAAAGACAGAGGTCTCTGTCCAATGCTCCCATGCTATCAGGACTTCTGGGCCTCCTGAAGCAGCTCTTGGACTCCTTTTTCCCCTTGTCCACCCAGTACAAGGGGAAGCCATCAAGAAGGGAGGTGTCCTTTTCGTTTGCACGTACTTGGACGAATTTCCCCTTCCAGTCTTTGTACGATTGCTGGAAGATGGTAAAGATGGATCTCCCAGCAATCGCATTCAAGCTGACCCACAGGCGGTCTCCTGGGTGCTTGGCTTCGAAAAGGAACAAAAACACGTCCACCGACGCGGGCAACCCCAGGTGGTCGCATGTTATTTGAAAGGCTCGAACAAACGCCCAGTTGTTGGGATGAAGCTGGGCGGCAGCAATGTTGAGCTCGGTCAGAAGTTCCCTCTCGAATCGGGTGAGAGGGAACCTGAGCTTGACCTTCTTGAAGAAAGTCGTATAGACAAAGCAGAAGGGCCCGTCGGCGCTTACTTTGTCATCAGCACACACGGGCAGATCGGCGGGGCAAGGCAGCACCATCATCTTCTCGTCGTGCTCCTTGTAAAACGATTGGTGGACCTCGTCCCCCTTAGTCAGCCGCAAAACTGCTCCCGCAGTGTTTACCGACGAGGTCTCCTTCATAAGGGTTGAGTTAGCCCAGGGGTATAAAGTTTTGAAGTTTGGCAGAGGGACGGGGGCTCCTCCAGCGTTAGGTGGAGTCGCCTGGGCCAGGACAGGTTGGGAAGACGCAGGCCTCACAGCCTGCGAAGACGAAGCGCCACGAACTTGTGTTGGGTCGTGTGCTTGTGAAGGAAGGTTTCGTGCTGAAGGAGGTGGGTTCGGGGTAATCTTGGTACGAGTCATGATAGCAGCTGCAAAGGAAGAAGAAAGGAAAAATGATCAGGGGGTTACAAAGGCTGACTCGATCATAGGAGGAAGGTGAAAGACGAACGAATGTAGGTTCGTTGCGACGATTGACGAAGCCCTAAGTTACGCAGAAGAATAAATGGAAAAACAGCCCACAGCGTATGCACCAAGCAGTTACAGGATGATGCAAATCGGTGAAAATGCAAGGAAAACCAGCAGATGAAGGAAAGTAGTCACCTTTCGATGATCAGGAAGACGATGGAGGAAGATGGTGATCTAGAGCGTTGAAGAGCGTTGAGAGTTTTCGCAGAAGGAAGTTAGAGTGTTTGCAAGCACGAAGAAAGTGATGGAACAGTGGAGCGAAATGGGTTTAAGGGTTTTCGAAATGGTTTTAGGAAGCGCAAAACGGCAAATGAAGAGAGTCGTTGATGAAGCCACGCGTCAGACGATGAGTGAGGGGTTTGGTGGGGCGTCAGAGCAGCAGAAGGTACAACCGCTTGGAATTCCGCGTCAGTGCCACGTGGATCGGCGTTAACGAAGGCTCTTTCAGTCTTTTCGCTAGACAAGTCTTCGCTTAAGACTGGGGGGCTTGTGTACCGCCCTGGTGGTCGGGTGTGATGACGTGGCATCCTCTTACAGTATAGGCGTGTTGACAAGGCGCCAGGTTGGCAGAAGAGAAGGAAGTCGGGGGGCGCGTGTAGTCGCCAGTTGTTAAGTTGGCGTGTTCCGATTTCCAGATTACCAGAATAGGCGATCGCCAGGTTGAAGATGAAGTCGCCCGATGTAGATTCAGGCGACCTAGTCATTGGAGATCGCCAGAGAAAGCACAACGCCCAAGATGAAGGAGAAGCAGATTGTGAAGGCGGCCGGTGAGACCACAGGGAAGGTGTATAAAGGCCCCAACTCGCCCGTTCCAGTAGAGATCGCACTCCTAAGTTAGCTATGCACTGGGCAGTACCATGCATAAGTAACTTAGCCAAAATGAGAGTAGAAGCAGCGCCAAGTCAGGGACCCTCCAGATGATGGCACGTGTACAGTTGGATGCGAGCCACGTGTCCAAGTTTGTAACTGCCAGGAGAGAGAAAGCTACCAGGTATATAAGAGTTCTTAACAACTTTCTGAGGTACGCACGTTCAGTTCATACACTTTACGCTTGCGAGTGATAGAGCCGATTGTGAGAGAGGATTTGCACGGTTCTTGTTCTTAGTATTTGGTGATACCGTCACTGACTTGAGCGTCGGAGTGCGATCGGCCGCAGCGGCGCCGTACTGTTTCTTTGCAGGTTCTTGAAGTAGATCCCGGAAAGGAACGGAGGTGAGAAGCGGTGCGCACGTCGATCCTTTGACGAGGCATTCTCCAGCGTTCCGGTCAACAGGCAGGATCAAATAGGAATTCTAAATTTTAATTTTGTAGTCCAATTTCCATTGTATTTCTTTTGAATTGTAATTTCATTAAACCTTGACTAATTAGTGGAATAATCACGCATTAGACAATGAGTGTGTCTTCAATGGCTCTAAGTGTCTAGAAGCTTCACCTTAGGATACGCCTAGCTTTAAAGCTTTCTAGTTAGTAAACTTTAACTGTGTTTTAGTTACTTGCTTCGCATTGTTTACTTGCTTTGTTTGTTTAATTGCTTTGCATTTTCTTGCATAAAATTGTGTTTTTCATTCTTAATTGTGATCTAAGTAAATTACTTAGAAAAAGATTTGTGAAAAATCTTGAGGGATAGATTTGGCAAGGAAAGACTTGGTACTTAAGAGATCCTAGTGTTCCACCTCTCTTTCCTGGAAAGCTACCTTCATTACTTTCCTTGTCTTTTTTGGGGTAAATTACTTACAACACATAGCTTTAACCATGTCTTCTCATTCTAATGAAAGAGAAGGAAAGTCTATCAAATCTCTTTTGAAAAAAATAGCACAAGACCTTCAAGCACATTCATATAGACAATTGCAACATGAGACCCTACTCAAAGAAAGGGATGCTCAATTTGCTATGGTACAAGAAGAGTGGACAATGGTTAAAGAAAGAGATGATTACATCAAATCCAAAAAGAGTTCTCATGCATCTAGCTCTAGGGAGAATGATTCTTTTGGGGAACAAAACCTTAGAACTAATGACTATTATCAACCACCCCGTAGGAGAGCTAGAAAAGAAAGACAAGAAAGCCCAAAGGAGGTTACGGTAGAGCTACCTCATTTCTATGGAAAAGAAAATGTTGAAACATATCTAGATTGGGAAATGAAGGTAGAACAATTGTTTGCTGGCCATAGAGTAAGTGAGGAAAGAACGGAAATGCTATGAATTGGTGGACTGCCCTAAAAAGAGAGAGACATTTCAACAAGGACCCTTCTATTACATATTGGAATGACCTTATGGGAGCCTTGAGATGTCGCCATATTCCCTCACATTACAGTAGAAAGTTGATGGCCAAGATCCAAAGACTTCATCAAAGAAATCTGAGTGTAGAAGAATATTGGCAAAAGATGGTGTTATATATAATAAGGGCAGGGATTAATGAAGAAAACCATACCACCATATCTAGGTTTTGAAGAGGTCTCAAACTTAAGATAAGAAACTGTTTCGGCCGATTGACCTGGGACGTCTTTGTGCGCAACCTTGCCCGTCAGCAAGGGACACCTTCCCTCTGGCTACCCTGTGGATACCTGCAAAGAAGGACAAAAGCGCGCCCTAGTGGCCGTTTGCACTCCGACGCTCAAGTCAGCTAGCGAGAAACACCAAAAACTCTGCACCTCCGTATCGGAGCACCGTGAATGGCGCTCTGAAGGTGGTAAACGAAACTGGGTATTGTGTATCTTTTCTCCTTCTGGCAAAAAACCCTTCTCTAGTCCCTTGTGCGTAGCCTTAAGACTCGATCAAGCAACTAGAGTGTATTCTGGGAAAATTTGCCAAAAGTTCCAACCAACCCCGTTTCCAACATCTAAGGTTCTATTTAAACGCCTCCAGCATTTAAAGCGTCTTAAAGCGCATTTAATTATGAAACTTTCAGCGCCTTTAAGACGTTTAAACCGCCTGAAGCATTTAAAGTACCTTAAAATGCTCGAAACGTAAACTTTAATTACCTTTAAATAGCTTTAATTACCTTATACCTGACAAACGAATGTTGCTGTTCTGACTTGGCTGTTATTACACGTGGAGGGCCTCACAGCAGCGTGACCCAACTTAGGGGTATTTCGTCGTGTGAGCCGTCCTTCCTTGGAGTACATGTGGCGCAAGGGGTGACTTTTTGGGTGCCAGCTCATGCCCCCAACATCTAGTCACTCGCTTTGAGAGCGTATCTACCTTCCTCTCGTACCCTGCACCTGGCTACCCTGGGCGTGACCCTCCTCATGAGTCGTATCTATCCCAAGGGCTTCTCTAGGGTGACATGGGCACTTCGCGAGTCAGATTGCTCTCCACTTCGCGAAGCCACCTTTCTCTTCCCTTTATTGCTACCCCGGGTTATCAGGGTTTGAGGCCCTCCCATGGCGTCACTCCCTCCATGGTCTTTCCTACCCATGGGTATCGGGGAGCAACACTGTGGGTGCCTTGCCCTGGTGACATTTTACCTTGGCGACGCCTTAACTTGGCGACGCCTTCTCTAGGCAACGTCTTATCTGGGCGATGCTTCCTCTTGGCGACGCCTCGCCTTAGTGATGCTTGCACTTGGCGTCGCCTCACCTAGGCGACGCCTTATGTTGACTTTGACCTTGACGCTGACTTTGACCTTGACTTTGTCAACGCCCGGGCACGGGACGGTACACAAGCCCCCCAGTCTCGAGCTGATTACTTGTTTTCAGCAAAAAGACTAAGGCTTCGCCCCCATCGTACACGTGGCACCCCAGTGACGTGTCATTCTCTAGTCAGCTGACGTGACACTTTCCATACTGCTGATGTGACCTGTATTGGAGATGTAACATTCTCTGAGCGGGAAAAACGACGCGTCGAGCTATACTCTCAATCTCTCGACACGTGGCCTAATCACACGGTCACGGTTTGGCGCCTCTTGCGCTTCAAGTTGATACTTAATCCCTCGACACGTGGCTCAATCGCACGGTCACAAATTAGCGCCTCTTGGGTTCCAAGTGTAATGTTTAAGACTTCGAAATCCCGTGCTTCAAACATTGTTCTATTCACTCTTTCGCATTGTGCGCTACTGTTCATCTCTCTTTCTCTGAAGTTCTAGCGATCGCTGCTCCCTCTGCGCTTCCCCAACAACCACCGACCCACACGTTTAAAGGTACGATTTTTCTACCCCCATGGCTCTTTCTCTTGATTTATGTTCTCCGATATAACTACCTGGGACCGTCTGTGCTTCTGTATTTCTACATTTCTTTCTCTCATCATGCTTCTACGCTCTCTTCTCCCTCTTTCTGGGTTTCTTCGCGTGGGTGGCGTTTTCTAGGGTTTCTCTTCCCCTTTCTTCCTTGGCCTTGCTTGTTAAAACCCCTTTCCTTTCTTCTTTCTTCAGCTATTTAATCGCATCATGGTGCGCTCGAAAACGAAGTCCAGTTCTCCCCCCAAGATCAACTACAAGGCCCTCTATAAATGGGCCTCTGACGATCTCTTAAACGAATGCACCACCTTGACAACCATCCAGGATGTGGAGAATCATCGGGGTGACCCTCATTTATACAACTTCAACGCCTTCTGTCGCACCCACGATGCCCACATCTCCGTCCGCCACAGCACACCCGGGGAGCCCGTTTGTGTGGATGATAGGCCCAGGAGTAGGGCCCCCTTTTTCTTCATGTATCAAATAGTACTCAAACGCGTTGGTGTGCGCCTTCCATTTACACCCTTCGAGAGGGAACTCCTCACGGAGATCAACTCGGCCCCCGCCCAGCTACACCCTAATAGCTGGGCCTTCGTCCGGGCCTTTCAAATTCTCTGCGGCTATCTCGGCGTTCCCCCTTCTGTGGACGTCTTTCTTCATTTCTTTGAGGTGAAGAAACAAGGGAAAAGCCTCTGGGTGAGCTTTTCTGGGATCGCCGGCAAGATCATCCTCTCCCTCTTCCAGAACTCATACAAGGGATGGAAAGGGAAATTCTTTAGGGTGTGCTGTGCCAAACAGAACCCCACAGCCTTGGATGGCTTTCCCCTATATTGGACAGAGCACCCCAAGCTGCTCAAGCCTAAGACCCTGGATGAGCTGTCCTCCGCCGATAGGGGGATATGTGAGGCCTTGGCTAGCTTGAAGATCGTTTTTGACACGCTGAAGCTCATAGCATGTGAGTACAATGCGCACACCTTGTCCACTTATTTTGGTAGGGAGGCTCGTTCCTTGTTGCTTTTTTGTTCTTCCTTTCTTATCTGTGCTTTATTGCATCATGCTTATACTGCTGGCCTTCTCCACATGTTTCCCTCGTTGCTAAGTGTCCATTTGTACTCTTTATATTTCATTTACCTGCGTGCCTTGTGGATCTGTATAACTGCGTTGGTGGTGGGATTGGCATTCTGTGCTTTGTGTGTAACTGACACCTTGTGCTTGGCTTGGTGTGGCTTTAACCTCTGTTCTTTGGTTTGTCTGAATGCAGGATCAGTGATGGATTCATCTAAGAGGATGGTCCTGGCGAAAGCATTGAAGGCTCGTGCTCCCAAGGCTGGCGCCTCCACCACCCTCACTGCTGACCTAAACCTCCCACTATCCTCGCCCTCACCAACACCAACCACCACCGAAACTCCACTAGGCCCATCTTCACCACCTCCACATGGCCCCCAAACACCTAATTCACCTCCACCTATCGCCGCAGTCCCACTGGCTGTGGCCTCATCCCCTGCTCCAGCCCCCCTGGACAAAGGGAAGAGGGTGCTGGAGGTCCTCTCCGATGACGAAGACTCCGGCGGTGGGGTAGTCTTCAAGAGGAGAAAGGCTGCTAGGGTTCCCATCCTACCAGCAGCATTCCCACAGGGAGGGGAGTCCTTCAGGGACAATCCCTCTAGCGCCACCTCTCCCCAACCCACAATAGTCCAAGAGGAAAGAGACGATGGGGCCGAGACTGCTCCACCTCCACCTTCAGCAGAGGTCTCTACTGTTCCTGCCCCCGTTCCCGCTGTTCATGCCCCCGTTCCTGTTGCACCAGAGCTTATCGCCATTCCTCCTCCAATCATGCATCTGATGAGGGGCTTCAACGGAGGGTTAATGCCTGAAGGCTCCGATCAGAGAGAAGGAATGCCCTATCATTTGGGAGCCTTCTTGGTCGTGGCCCTTGATTGGCGCGCCCAAGCTAAAATTGCTGCTTCAAAGACACAAGTCCTTCAGGCCCTGAAAGAAGAAGTGGTCGCTCTGAAGGAGGAGAAGGAAGCTTTGGGACGCCAAAATGAGGGCTATCAAGCTTCTCTGAAGTTGGCCCAAGAGGCCAAAGAGGAGGCTGAAAGGCAACTGGATGAGGCGATGGAAATTCAGGCTGATTTCTACGTCCGGGAGGTGTCTCTCCAAGTTCAGGTAACGCATCTCCAAGACATGGTCGAGGCTTCCGAAGAGCTTCAGAAGGACTTGGAGGATCAGTGCTATGGGCAGGCGGAGAGACCGGAGAGGATGGAGGAGGAAATGGCTACCAAGGTCAAGGCCTTGGGCCTTCTCCTGGTCGATCATGACAAGCTGCAAACTGAGGTCAACAGGCTCCAAGTTGAGAAGGAGGCTCTGGAGAAGCAGGTGGCCTCTGGGGACTCTACCATCGAGGAGTTGGAGAAGGTCAGGAAGGAACTTATCGACGACATGGCCGACACCTTCAAGGAGGGATTCAAGGAGACCTTGGCCCAAGCCGCTTGCGAGAACCCGGGGATCAATGTTTCAAATTCCGATCCCACCCACCATGTCGTCAACGGACAACTCGTGCCTTTCGAATTGGATGACTGAACCGCCAACTCTCAGCTGCCACCTTTACCTTTTGTGCTTTTTCATTCGTTCTTGATAACCTTGTAAATATTTTGAACCATTTGCACTTTGTTGGAACAATGGGTTTCGTATAACGATTGCATACTTCTGAGGCGTTGAGCGCTGTTTGCCTGATATCTTCGCCTTCGTTCTTCATTTTTGTATGCTTCAACTACTTTACCTGTATTTTACCTGTCTCTTTCGCTGTGTTGGGCGATCCCGTACGTGCGGCGCACGCAAAAGTCAAGACCTGCTCTGGGTCTAAACTCTTGGGACACGGTCGCACTTTAATGCCCACGCCCATGGAGAGGCCTGTCTAACAGCGTCGTATCGTCCATGGAGTGTCTTAAACACCAAGGCGATCTGTCCCTTAATTCTTGGTGCTTGGCGCCCACGCCTAAGGAGAGGTCTGCTACAGCAGCGTCGTATCGTCCTCAGGGTGTCTAGAAACGCCAAGCACCGGGAAGGCTCGAAGCCCCCCATGGGGTCGCTCCCTCCATGGTCTTTCCTTCCCATGGGTATCGGGGAGCAACCCTGCCGGTGGCTCACTTGGCTTCTGGCGATCTCGTCTCCCTCCACAGTCTTTCCTTCCTATGGGTATCGGGGAGGCGACGCCGCTGATGCCTTATACTGGCGACGCCTCGAGCGTCTTATACTGGCGACGCTTTCAGCGTCTTATACTAGCAACGCCTTCAGCGTCTTATACTGGCGACGCCTTCAGCGTCTTGGCGATGCCTTCAGCGTCTTGGCGATGCCTTCAGCGTCTTGGCGATGCCTAGTGCGATCAACCTGTTGACTTTGACTTCGACTCTGGTCGACGCCTGGGGGCGCGACACTTGCCGTAGCAGAAAGCTTAAGGTCTCGCCCGCACCATCCACGTGGCATTTCTCATATGGCTGATGGGATGTTCCCTCACTTGACTTGATCTTGACATTTTCTGAGCCTCTGACAAGATGCTCCCATTCTTGACGGCGCATCGTACCCTTGGGTATTCTGTCGACGCGACGTTTTCTGAATGTTAACCAGTGACGCCAGGGTCATCCTCCCAACCCCTGACACGTGGCTCGATCGCACGGTGCTCCCTTTTGCGTCGTTTGGCGCTCCAACTATAATATTTAGGTCTTTGAAACCTTGTACCTGCACCCATCATCTCTGTGTTTTCGCACCCTCCTTGCATCGCTCCTCTTCCACACAAAGAGTTCCTTCTGCGTTCTTTCCAGTTGGCGTTTTTCTCCCGCCTTCCGAACGCGTTATTCTCCTTAGATCTTCCAGCTCCTTCACTGATACTTTGTGCCGACATGTCTACCTATCCTCCTCCCCCTAGGGTTAACCCCAAGGACCTTTATGCATGGGCCTCGCGCGAGCTCCTCGACGAGTGCTCCAGCTTACTCTCTACCAGGGCCGTAAGGGAACACAAGGGGGATCCGTGCTCCTACGATCATCGTGCCTTCGCGAAGAGGCATGATGACGATATCACTGTGCTCCCTTGCACCTTAGGGGAGCCGATGTGCGGAGACGAACGGGCCAACGATGGGGTCCCCTTCTTCTACATCTACCAGGTGGTCTTCAAAAGCATCGGCGTGCGCCTGCCCTTCTTCAGGTTTGAGAGGGAACTACTGACAGAGATTAACGCTGCTCCAGCCCAGTTGTACCCTAATAGTTGGGCTTTCGTCAAAGCCTTCGACATACTCTTTGGCTTTTTGGGGTGCGCACCCTCGGTTGACATCTTTCTTCACTTCTTTGAGGTGAAGAGGCAAAGGAACAACCTCTGGGTGACCCTCAGCAATGTTCCCGGCAGGGTTCTCCTAACTTCCTTCCAAAACTCCTTCACAGGGTGGAAGGGTAGATTTTTCAAAGTTTGCTGTTCCGATCTCGTGCCTTCCGCCCTGGACGGTTTTCCACTGTACTGGGTGAGGGAGACGAGAGCCTTGAAGTCCAAGCCTTTCAAGAGGCTGCCCTTGAACGACCAGGTGTCATGCCGGATCCTGGCTGAGGCGGGGGGCTTTGACGCTGCCGCTTTGATTAGCTTGGAGTACAACGCCGAAGCCTTGGAGAAATATATATGTACGAGAGATTACCTTAGAACCTCCTGCTCTTCATCTTTACTAAATCTTTGCATGTCCTGTCTTGTGGTGCCTTCACCATGCTTGTTTTCTTCGGTGCAGGTTCGAAGATAAACCGTCAACAGAGGTCACAGCTTACCTAGGCGCTAAGGACTGAGAACGGAGCTTCGTCCTTCTCCCATCCAGATTCCTGAGGCCACTGAGAGGTGGCCTGTTTGCACTTTTCGTACGAGCATAGGGCATGTACATGCTTGCCTCATTTGTCTCATTCACCTTTGTCTCCAACTCTATTTGTAATCTTAACTCTCGCGCCATGTTTTGATTTCTGTAACGCCGCTCCTTTATTTTTGCACACTCTCGTCTACATTCGCTTCCTCTAACATGCTGTGCACGTTTCCTCCGTTATGTTTCTTGGCGACGCCCCCTTCTTGGCGACGCATACGTTCAGCGACGCCTGTCGCCACTTCGAGTCTTTGTCTTTTATCTCTTTACCCCTTGATCTTACACCTCGAGTGGGAAAAAGATAAAAACTGAGGCAAGGTTTTTCTTGAACTTCTTTTCTTTTTATTTGGGTGACCTCGTTAAAAAACCCCCGAGAGGGAAAAAGAGTGTCCCCTACGATAAGATTGTTACATGGCTGTTCAATTACATAATTCAACTAAAATAAAAATTCAAATTGGCCGCATTCTAGCTGCGCGGAATGGGACCCCCTTCCAAAGTCTCTAGGTTGTACGAACCATTCCCCTTAGCCTCGGTGATTCTGAAGGGTCCACTTGGGAGACAATTTGTTTTCTAGCTCAAATGGGTGAGCCTTCCTCATAACTAAGTCGCCAACCTGGAAATGCCGTGGCTTCACCTTAGAGCTATATTGTCGCTCTACTCTTCTCTTCACTGCCTCGACCTTTATTCTTGCTTCTTCCCTGGCTTCGTCCAGTAGGTCCAGATTCACCCGCCTCTCTTCGTTGGATTCTTCGGCCACGAAATTCTGGTAACGTGGCGAGCTTTCGTGAATCTCAACCGGGATCATCGCATCTGACCCATATATTAAGCTGAAAGGCGTCTCCATGGTGGAAGATTGGGGCGTGGTGTGGTATGCCCATACAATCCTTGGCACTTCCTCCGCCCACGCTCCTTTAGCTTTTTCTAGCCTTCTCTTTAGTCCTCTCAGCAAAACTCTATTCACTGACTCTACTTGCCCGTTAGTCTGGGGGTGTTCAACTGATGCGAACACTTGCTTGATGCCTACCTCTGCGCACAGGTTTCTCAACTGTTGGCTGGCGAACTGGGTTCTATTGTCGGATACCAGCCGCCTAGGCACGCCAAAGCTACAATGTTCTTCGAAACAAAGTGTTGCACCTTGTGCGCAGTAACCTGGGCCACGGGCTCCGCCTCTATCCACTTGGTGACGTATTCAATGGCAATGATCAAATACTTCATCTGCCTTATCGCCAATGGGAATGGACCTAGGATGTCAATCCCCCACGTATGGAAAGGCCACGGGCTGTATATGGATCTCAGCTCCTCTGGCGGCGCCTTGTGCCTATCAGCGTGTTTCTGACACTGCTTGCAACGCTGGGCGTGCCGCACGCAATCCTCTTTTACTGTTGGCCAGTAGAAACCTGCGCGTACCACCTTAGAGGCTAAAGACCTTCCCCCCACGTGACTCCCACAAATGCCTTCGTGGAGCTCCGCCATTATTCTAGTGCACTCGTTGCCGCTTACGCACGTTAGGATAGGGTGGGTGAACCCGTGTCTGAACAATACTCCATCCACTAGGGTGTATCTTGCGGCATTCCTCTTAACCTTCTTGCCCTCCTCTGGTTCCGCTGAGAGAACCCCATCCGACAGATACCGTATGTATGGCGTCATCCAGGTGTCTCCTTCGGCTAAAGCATATATCTGCGCATGCCTTCCTCCTTCGCACGGTCTTTACCGTATCTTGAGTCAAGGAACGATGACTCCTTGGCCTCCCTCTCGCAGTGCTAACATGGAGGACATCCACCCTGTTGTCTTCCACGAATTTTCTCGGAGCTTTGAGCGTGATGTGATTCCAATAGCCACATAGAACAAGATTCTTGACACTTTGAGGAATCACCTTGAGCTGGAAAATGTAGAGGCACTTTCTTAGAAGTTGGATCATAGTTCTAAGATCAAGAACTCACCAAAACAAGTACCAAATCCCAAACTCATTTGGATGAACCAAATATTGTCAAATTGAATCAACAAAGGAGAAGGAAAAGAACAAACCGAACAGAATTGAACTTCAAAACAAAAGAACCGAACAGAATTTAAAAACTAAACAGAAAATAGGTGCTGGAAAATTAAAGGAACCGAAACAAAAACAACTCAAAACTCAAGGCAATAAGAACAAATTGAAGAAGAAGAAAGGAAGGAGAAGAGAATGCTCATGAAGATGGAGGAATGGTTGGATGATCACGCCACTAGAAGAATGGATGCTCCTAGATGAGTGTGGAAGCCGCCACTTGAGGAAACCATGGTCCTTCAAGATAAGACTAGAGAAGAAGCTCAAAGCTCTCCAAATGCTCACTCCAATTTTGAGTATAGTTTCTTTAGATAAAATTCAAATCTCAATTTTACAAAGGAAGCACCTCTATTTATAGCCTAAGGTGCTGAAAAATAGGTGGGAAATTTCAAATAAACTCATTTGAAATTCCCACCAAAAACAAGTCACATGGGAGGTGTGACCTTTTTCTACTATGACACCTCCCAAAAACTACACCTACACCTATCTACTAATACACCCCCCTAAAGGTCCTATTTAAAACCTAAAAGATGCTATAACAAAAGAGGTTTCTAAGGTTTCCCTCTAAGCACCTTCAACTAAAGACACTACAAAAAGAGAAAATAAATGTCCTCTTGCTCCCAAGGCTTTGAACATGCTTCTTGTAATCCTTTGAGGTGGACTTTGACCTCCATGGGCATCCTCCATTTGTGCCTCCACCTCTTCTTGAGCTTGATGAGTGGCCTCCATGTTCTCTTGGGCTTGATCTCCATCAGAGCGTCTCTTTGATTACTGTCCTCTGCCTGCCCCCCTTGCCTGAGCTGGCCAGCAGGTCAGCTCTGGCATTCTGTTCTCGTGGGACATGTATTAACTCAAGAGCGCTAAATGCTCCCTTCAGTAGTTGGACGTACCTTAAATACGCCGCCATTTGTGGGTCTTTTGCTTGGAACTCACCCGATAACTATCCCGTAATCAGATGTGAATCACTTTTCACCAAGAGGTTCTGCGCGCCCATCTCCAAAGCCTGGAGCATCCCTGCAATCAGTGCTTCGTACTCAGCCTGATTGTTACTTGCTTTAAAGGCGAAACGCAGAGCTTGCTCAATCAACACCCCATTGGGTCCCTCCAAGACTATCCCTGCACCACTTCCTTGCTGATTGGAAGAGCCGTCGACCGAGAGCAACCACTGCGAACCCGCCTCCACCTCTTGTTCGCCTCCGGGCGAGAGCTCTGCCACAAAATCTGCATATACCTGTCCTTTGATGGATCCTCTGGGCTCATACTGGATGTCAAACTCCGACAACTCCACCGCCCAGTGCACCATCCTTCCCGCTACTTCAGGTTTCTGCAATACCTTTTGTATAGGGAGGTTCGTCATCACCACTACTGTAAAACTGTGGAAGTAGTGGCGGAGCCTCCTGGCCGAAAATACCACGTCCAACGCTGCCTTTTCCAGCGACTGGTATCTCGTCTCTGGGCCTTGTAAAGCCTTGCTCACGAAATAGATGGGCTTTTGAATTTGGTCCTGCTCCTGGACCAGCACGGAACTGATAACTCGTTCTGTTACCGGGAAGTATAGCCGGAGGGGCACGCCTGCTACTGGTTTGCAAAGGACCGGTGGCGTCGCCAAGTACTCTTTCAACTTGATGAAAGCCACTTCGCATTCGTCGGTCCATGCAAAGCGAATATTTCTTTTAAGGCACTGGAAATAGGGGTGCCCCTTCTCTCCTCCCGCAGAAACAAACCTTGATAATGCTGCCATTCGCCCTGTCAGTTGCTGCACTTCCTTTACTGATGTCGGGCTCTGCATGGCGATGATGGCCGCGCACTTGCCTTGGTTTGCCTCAATTCCCCTTTCTGTGAGCATGAAGCCTAAAAACTTCCCTGCCTCAACCCCAAAGACACATTTCTCAGGGTTCAGTTTGAGGCGGTATTTCGAAATGGTGGCAAACAACTCTTCCAGGTCTGTTGTATGTCGCCTCCTATCAGGCGAAGTTACCACCATGTCATCTACGTAAGCTTGCACGTTCCTTCCCAACATGGGCGCCAGGACCTTGTCCATTAGCCTCTGATAGGTGGCGCCCGCATTCTTTAACCCGAACGGCATTACTTTGTAGCAGTAGCTACACGTCTCAGTCATGAACGCTGTTTTACCCTCATCTCTTGGGTGCATCTTGATCTGATTATACCCCGAAAAAGCGTCCAAGAAACTTAGCATTTCGCAGCCTGAAGCACTATCCACCAGGGCATCAATGCTGGGTAGTGGATACGAGTCTTTGGGGCATGCCTTGTTCAGGTCTGTGAAGTCTACACACATCCTCCACTTCCCATTTCCCTTTTTCACTAGGACGACATTGGCCAGCCACTCGGGGTATTGGATTTCCCGTATGTGTCCAACACTCAACAGCTTCTGCGTCTCTTCCCTTATCACAGTCGCCTCTCTTCATTAAACTTTCTCCTTCTTTGTCGCACGGGGCGGACCGTGGCGTCCATGATAAGGTGATGGCATAAAAAGTCAGGGTCAATGCCCGGCATGTCTGAGGCGGACCATGCGAACGCATCTAAATGACGTGAAATCACCTCCGCCACTTCATCCTGCTCTTCCTGGCTCAACAAACGCCCCAGCTTAAACGTTCTGCCGCCAATCTGCCTCTCCACCACGTTGGCATCCAGCTGATCCCTGCTATCTTCCATAAGGGGCGTCGCCCGGTAGTGCTTTCCAGGCGTCGACTCTTCTACGGGCGATGTGTCGTCAGGCCCCTCCTCCATGCGCGCGTCTGCTTCGGGCGTCGCCCTCACGAGTGTGGCCTCGCCAGGCGTTGACTCCGTGGGCGTCGCCTCATTCAAGGGTTCTATCTTCATCGCCGTGTCTGCACCTGGCGGAAGCACGAACACCATGAACACACCTCTCTTCGTTTTCAGGCTATTCTCATAACATTTCCGCGCTTCCTCCTGATCTGACTTGATGACGATCACTTTGCCACTGAGATCCGGCAGCTTCATTTTCATGTTGCGCGTGGAGGCTACTGCGTTCAACCTGTTCAACGCCGGTCTACCCAACAAGATGTTGTAGGCTGAGTTGGCGTTTACGACTAAGTATCTAATGTTTTCGGTACGTGAGGCCGCTCCATCCGAGAATGTCGTCCTCAATTCCAGGTAGCCTAGTACTTCCACCTGGTTATCAGCGAACCCATATAAGCATCCTGTGTAGGGTCTCAAAAGGTCAGGAGACAACCGCAACTTGTTGAATGTCGACCAGAACATAACATCTGCGGAGCTCCCTTGGTCGACTAGAACCCTGTGCACCTTTCTGCCGGCCGTGACAACCGAAATGACCACGGGGTCATTATCGTGCGGCACAACATCCTGTAGATCCGTCCTCATGAACACGAGGTCTGACTCCCACGGGTTACCCGAGATTCTTTCTTCAATCGAATTGACCCCCCTCGCATATTTCTTCCGTTGGGAGGCAGTGGGTCCTTCCCCGAAAAAGCCACCAGCGATGGTGTGGACTTCGTCAAGGACAGGCATCTCGTGCGCTTGTTCTTCCACTGGTGCTGGCAGGGCCGCGGTCGTGGCGGGCTCTGCGTTGTAATCCTTCAAAAATCCGCTTCTCACCAACTCATCCAGCTAGTATCCCAACGACAGGCAGTTGTTGATGTGATGACCGAAAGCTTCATGGAACTCGCGCCAAGAGTCCTTGCGAGGCCCTAACACCTTGTCGGTCTTCGCCGGTCACCTCAACCTTTCAGCTATATTGGGCACGGCAATCAGATCCTTCAATTCCACCACAATTTCCTCCTGCTGGACCCCTGGGCTGGGGTTTTCTTGTCTCATAGGGGCGTCTCCCATCTGGCTTCTTACTCCCCGTCGTGGTCTTGTTGACCCTGACGGGTTGAGCCCGCATCTGCGCTCTTGGGCGTGAGGGTACGACGCTGGTGCACTTCTCACACACCTCTCCCTTAGAGGCGATATGCTTCACCGCGCGACGCCTTATTTCAGCGAAAGTCCTGGGGCGATTGCGAATGATGGATTCGCAAAAAGGTCCGGGACACACGCCCTTTCTGAAGGCGTACACGATCATGGGCTCTTCCGTAGTACCAACCTTTACTACCTGGGCTCCGAAACGGTTGATGTACTCCTTCGAGGTCTCTCCTTGATATTGTTTCACATCAAACAGGTCATACGAAACTGGCGGCAGAGCCCTGTTCGCTACGTATTGCTCCCTAAACAACCGCGACAACTGCTGAAAGGAGGTGATATGGCTGTTTGGAAGGCTGATGAACCAGTCCATGGCCATCCCCGTCAAGGTGCTCATAAAGAGCTTGAACCTCACGGCATCGGAGCCGCCTACTAGCACCATCTCCGTGTGGAAAGCAGTGAGGTGCGCCTCAGGATCCTCCATCCCGGTGAAGAGCACCTTGGGTCCCGCGAACGTGTTGGGGATCACAGCTTCCAGAATCTCCTGCGAGAAGGGTGTGGAAAACTCCCTTGGTGGGGTGAGAGGCTCGGTCTCATTTTGGTCACGTTGTCCTTGGTTATCGCCCAAACCACGGCGCAAGTCTTCATTGATACGATGGAGCTCATCGTTTCTCGCGTGGGAAGCCGCGAGATCCGCCTGCATATGCTCTTGCTCCGCCCTTGATTCCGCCATTTCATCTTGCAGCCCCCGCATCATGTCCATGACCTGTTGCATGGACATTTCCTCGCCTGTTGCGCGCGCGGAACCTTGTCTTGTGCCCCTCATTCTTCACTGTTTTCCTCTGAAACTTCCCCAGTCGTTATGGTAGCTCCGATAAATTGCCTGAAACTTGCGATGGGACTGATGTTTTAAATCGGCCCCACGGTGGGCGCCAAATGTTCCGGCCGGTTGACCTGGGACGTCTTTGTGCGCAACCTTGCCCGTCAGCTTGGGACACCTTCCCTCTGGCTACCCTGTGGATACCTGCAAAGAAGGACAAAAGGGCGCCCTAGCGGCCATTTGCACTCCGACGCTCAAGTCAGCTAGCGAGAAACACCAAAAACTTTGCACCTCCGTATCGGAGCACCGTGAATGGCGCTCTGAAGGTGGTAAACGAAACTGGGTATTGTGTATCTTTTCTCCTTCTGGCAATAAACCCTTCTCTAGTCCCTTGTGTGTAGCCTTAAGACTCGATCAAGCAACTAGAGTGTATTCTGGGAAAATTTGCCAAAAGTTCCAACCAACCCCGTTTCCAACATCCAAGGTTCTATTTAAACGCCTCCAGCATTTAAAGCGTCTTAAAGCGCATTTAATTATGAAACGTTCAGCGCCTTTAAGACGTTTAAACCGCCTGAAGCATTTAAAGTACCTTAAAACGCTCGAAATGTAAACTTTAATTACCTTTAAATAGCTTTAATTACCTTATACCTGACAAACGAATGTTGCTGTTCTGACTTGGCTGTTATTACACGTGGAGGGCCTCACAGCAGCGTGACCAACTTAGGGGTATTTCGTCGTGTGAGCCCTCCTTTTTTGGAGTGCATCTGGCGCAAGGGGTGACTTTTTGGGTGCCAGCTCATGCCCCCAACATCTAGTCACTCGCTTTGAGAGCGTATCTACCTTCCTCTCGTACCCTGCACCTGGCTACCCTGGGCGTGACCCTCCTCATGAGTCGTATCTATCCCAAGGGCTTCTCTAGGGTGACATGGGCACTTCGCGAGTCAGATTGCTCTCCACTGGCGCTAGTACTATGGCCTTGAAGCCACCTTTCTCTTTCCTTTATTGCTACCCCGGGTTATCGGGGTTTGAGGCCTTCCCATGGCGTCATTCCCTCCATGGTCTTTCCTACCGATGGGTATCGGGGAGCAACACTGTGGGTGCCTTGCCCTGGTGACATTTTACCTTGGCGACGCCTTCTCTAGGCAACGTCTTATCTGGGCGACGCTTCCTCTTGGCGACGCCTCGCCTTGGTGATGCTTGCACTTGGCGTCGCCTCACCTAGGCGACGCCTTATGTTGACTTTGACCTTGGCGCCGACTTTGACCTTGACTTTGTCAATGCCCGTGTACAGGACGGTACAGAAACCAAGTTGAACTTTTACCTTATAGAGATTTAAATGACTTGATTCGACTTAGCATTAAAGTTGAAAAACAAATTTTGAGAAAACAATCAAGTCAAAAACAAATTTCATACTATGTATCTTATGACAAGGATGAGTTCCAAAGAGGAGAAGAACATATAAAAGAAACATCTCTAAAACTTTCCCAAAACCTATCTGAGCATATCTCACACACTCAAGGTAGAGAAATTCAATGTTTAGAATGTCTTGGTAAGGGTCATTTAGCATCTCATTGTTCAAAAGAAAGATCTGTGATCTTAAGGAACAAGGATAACAATAGTAGCCAAGAAAAAGAAACTAGTGAGAGCTAAGAAAATGTAAAAACAGAAAATCAAGAGAAAGTCCTTATTGACCAATCTGAGGTGTGGGAGAAAAGTGTTCCTTCCCACAAGGTCATTCAGAAAGAAGGAAAATTTGAAAATAAAACTAAAAATATACTTCTATCTGAACAACCTTTAAACCTCCTTTCTTGTAAAGGAACACTTGCATGCATTGCCACATTTGCTGAAATTTGTGAGCTACCTCCTCAAGAGAAAAAGTTTTAAAAGAATTTGATGATATATTCCCTAAGGAAAACCCGATTGAACTTGCACCTTTTAGGGGTATAGAACATCAAATAGATTTAGTTCTAGGGGTTAGTCTACCAAATAGACCAACTTATGGAACTAATCATGATGAGACGAAGGAGATAGAATCACAATTTCAGGAATTGTTGGAGAAGGGCTGGGTTCGAAAGAGTCTAAGTCCTTGTGTTGTACCTATTTTGTTGGTGCCAAAGAAATATGGCAAATGGAAAATGTGTTATGATTATAGAGCCATCAGTAATGTCACCATCAAAAATAGGCATCCAATTCTTAGACGTGATAATATGCTTGATGAATTGCATGGGTCCACTACATTTTTCAAAATTGATCCTAAAAGTGGATATCACCAAATAAGAATCAAAGAAGGTGATGAATTGAAAACTACTTTTAAGACCAAATTTGGACTATGTGAGTGGTTAGTGGAACCTTTTGGATTCACTAATGCACCTAGCACTTACGTAAGGTTTATGCATCATGTCCTTAAAAATTGCATAGATAAATATGTAGTAGTTTATTTTGAGCATATGCTAAGATATCACCAACAAGTGAAGATCAAGTTATCTATACGCATCAATAAAGATAAATTTTTATGTGATGTAGTGCCTAAAGAAACTTGTCATGTCTTATTGAGACGACCATTACAAAGTGTTAAAAATTCCATGCTCAATGGTCGTACCAACGAGACTACCTTCACACATAAAAAAGAAATTCTTCACGAAGGAGAACTCATGGGCCAATTTGGAGTTGATAAAACTCTAGAGCTTTTAAAAGGAAAAATCTTTTGGTCACCCATGAAGAAAGATGTTCAAAGGCATTACCATAGATACATTTCTTGTTTTAAAACTAACTCTAAGGCAATGTCTCATGAACTCTATACCCTTTTACCTTTTGCAAATACTCCATGGGAAGACATAAGATAGATTTTATATTAGAACTTCCTAGGACGACAAAAGGTTTTGATTCCATTTTTATGGTTGTGGATAGGCTCTTCTTTAGAGAAGTGGTAAAACTTCATGATTTATCTCCAAGCATAGTTTTAGATAGAGATCCAAAATTTGAAGACCATTTGTTGGGGATTCTTTTGGAAAAACTTGAAACTAAGTTGAAATTTTCAATTTCTTATCATCCTCAAACGAATGGTCAAAATGAAGTTGAAAATATAGCTCTTCCTACTATGCCTAGGGTAAGCATGAGAGTAAACCACAAATCTAATGATCATTATCTTTCCTATATTGAGTTTGAATACAATAGGATAGTTCATAAAACTACTAATATTTCTCCATTTGAGGTTGTATATGGGTTTAATCTTCTTTCTCCTTTAGATTTACTTCCTAATCCATAAGAATTTGTGTCTAAGGAAGGAGTAACAAAAACTGAATTTGAGAAAAATATGCATGAGGGGATTAAAGAACAAATACAACCTCAAACAGAGAAATATTATGAGAAGTTGCAAAAAACAAAAGAAAAACAAGAGGGATGATGACAACTTAATAAAATTGATTTTTATACAACTGCTCAAACTAACTAATTTGCTTTGTTTGATGACTCCCAAAGATGGACATTTGATCCAGGAGGACGAGCATAGTTGTCAAAGCAAGAATAAGGCTGATGTTCGAGATCGACCCTGTAGATCTGAGGATAGGTCCTCTCTAGAAGGAGGAGATGATGGAAACCATCCAGCCACAATAAATCCCCAAAATAATGAATAAGAAGAAGCATTGGATTTGAGGACAAATCCTTTTCAAGAGGGAAGGGATGATGGAAGAGGCCCAAGCACAAGCCCACGTGCAAGCCCACCAAAGGGTAGATTTGGGCCAACAACTAGAGTTATGGCCAAGAGGATCCAAGAAGACTGGAATGCTACTACTGATGGCAGAGAAACCTTCTTATACATGTTAAAGATGCCATGAATTCTAGTGTAGAATAGACTTTAAATTCATGTCAAAATTAGCATAGGAACTTTATTTGTAATTTTCTTGGAATTAAATGTGGGGACCTAAAAAACCAACCTAGGTAAACTTAGAGTTTCTAAACACCTCTAAATTTACCAAGGTCGGTCTAGAAAGCCCATGGAGGGGGGTGAGCATACAAACTAGGCACACCCCTTCCCATATGCTCATTTAGGCACCACTTTTGGGAGGGAATTCATTTGAATTTTCCTTCACTTTCTTTTGAATTTCCAGCCCTCTAAACACTATAAATAAGAGGGCTTAGCTCATGTATTTGCAAGATTAATATAATAGTGAATTGCTGCCAAATTTGAGCCAATATCACTACTTGTCAAATACCTCTCAAGGTTAGACAATTGATCTTCAAACTTTCATTCTACCAAAGAGAGATGGCCTCACCACTCTCATTTCATACCTAACCTGCACCTCCAAGGCAGCCACATCTTCTAGGAGAACCTTGACCGTGAACCTCCATTAAGCTTCCACAAATTCCACCAACAATTATCAAAGGATTAAGGCACTCTTCCATCATCTTCTATGAAAAATATTTTCCCTTCGACTCTCATCAAAAGGCTTTTGAATGTGTCCAAGCATGCGCCTTACGACAAACAAATCACCTTCACAAGGCAACTCAGATTCATCCTCACTTTGGCTTCTTGAAGAGGTAGGAGAACTAGACCTTGAGGCTTGGGAACTATGGTCACTCGCAACAACCCCCACTTTTACCATCATGCTTCTTTTGGAAGGACAATTTGTAGCTATGTGCCCAAAACCTAGATATTTAAAACATTTTGTGTTTGAGGTTTTGGTAGGTGACTTGGGGGTAGAGATGGAAGGTTTAGAAACTCTATGATTAGAAATGGTTTCTTTTAACAAATTGGAAGGAAAGGTTTTGTAGAAATTTTGTTTTTACCCTTCCATGAAGATTTGTAGAAGTCATCATTATGAGTATTTTTTAAATTGGTTTTCTTCAAAAGTTATGATTCTACCTTGATGGCTAGGTGAACCAATTTTTGCAAAGAAGAGTACTCATATAATTCCACAATATCTTGGATTCATCTCCTTAAACCACTCCCAAACCTAGCTATCTTTGACTCCTCACTATCATGCATATTAATTTTGGTCAAAGTGGTTTCTAAGTCTTTAAAATATTCATGTACACTCCTAGGTCCTTGTTGAAGCCGTTGGATATTCAAGAAGAGTTTCTTCCTATAATGAGGAGGAACAAACCACGCACACATGCATTCTTTTAAATCATACCAAAAGACCACGACCGACCTCTTGTTCAAACCAATGTCCATTACAGTTTGATGTCACCACTGCATGGCATAATCTAAAAACTCTAGGAAAGCTAACTTAACATTTTGGTCCTCTTGGACCTCATACACATTGAAAATTTGTTCTACTTTAACTTCTCATCCTAAATATACATTGGGATCACTTTCCACATTAGCTTCTCTTCACAGGCCATTATGAAGTTCTCTCTCAAAAACTCTTCACTCTCTCCTGCAAAAGTAGTAGCCACAGCACCACACTCCCGCGAGTTCCATTCAATACTTATTTCAACAAAATTTATATACAATTTCTTTATGTCTGCTGACATATAACACAAATATTTCAAGTTTAATCTGAGAATGACCAAAATTTTGCTTTGTAATTCTTTCTATGTATACATTATATTTAGTTTATGAAATTAATTAGTTCATAGATGACATAAGTTTTCATGATAAGAAAATTTCCACAGTACTACAGAACACAAACACAAGTTTTCAACAGTTGAGATTTTAGTTATGAAGTAGAGATCTTGGATAAACAAGACAGGTAGCAACTCTACATGTATTAAATTTGTTATTTCACCAAACAATCCAGATAGAAAGTTGACTAAGGGAGTTCTTGAAAGTGATAATGTAAAATACATTAATGATCGTGCCTATTATTGGCCACATTAAACTGCCATTTTAAAGATGCTTCAAGTCTATTCCATAGAAGAGTTAAGATTTCTGCATAACTTTAAAAAAAAAAAAAAAACCAGAACTAAACATCCACCACCTAGATCCTACCAAAAAACCTAAACAGATCTAAAAAAAACGCATGATTGTTCAGTGATACAAAAAAACATGGAAACATAGAACTAATTAACCACACCGATAGAATACAAGAAGAGTTTGGCACTGCAAGAAAATCAGCAACCCCGTAGATGAACTACAACATTATGATGAAGATCTTATGATCTTATAATTTTGAAGTTCACAGGCCATGCTGGGAGCAGTATTGGGTGAAATATTCTATGAAACTTTCATCAACCTAAGTTATATAATAATTCTATAAAAATGAATCTACATAAACTCTCATATATGTCTGTGTGTGGTTGTTACTAGTTAATGGTTGTGGTGTTTTAAAAGATTGGCAATAAGTAATGAAGGATGAAGCAGTGTGTGAAAAGATGTTGGTGTATATTTGGATATGAACACCATGGGAGTTTCCCACGAGGCTCAGCTGAGAGCTTTAAAGATTTTGGATGTTGTTCTTCGACGTGATGATGGAAAACAAATATTCCAATTTGCGTATTCAACATGGGTGGATAAGGTTGAAAAAATGCATAGCTAAATCGAAATGCTTTTCCCTACTGAAATTGTCTCGCACCTTCTTCAAGAGGGAAAGAGATCATTCACCAGGTAAACGTCAAATATCAATAACGTGAAGTGAACTTTCCTTTTTCTTGAATAATAATTTGGTTTTAATTTCTTTGGTTGAATAAGAACTGCTATGAAGTTTTCAAAGCTGGAGGCGTCGATGGGTATGAAGGAAGTATGTATGGTGCTGACAATCGTTACGTGCGTCGCAATCTCATTTGGAGCCAATATGACTTTGACATACTCATAAACAAGCTCAAAACCCTTGTTGCCAAACAATTAAAACCTACTTTGTGTTTCCTCAAGTTTTCCATAGTATAAGTCGTTGTTTTTAACAATAATTTTTCCGTGAGAATAAAAACTTAGCTTATGTAGCTATGACTAATTCCTATGTATATCATTATCTTATCAAGTATGAACTATAGGGGTGGGTATAGGGGTAGGCAGGGATTGGAATTTTCAAAATCCAATTTAGATATGATAAAATGAATTGGATTTAAGATCCATATTCATTTTAACTAGATCAAATTTATTTGGAATTTTTTGAATCCATTTAGATTAAATTCACTTTGTCAATTAGATTAAATCCACTTTTATCAATTATATTAAATTCATCTCAATCTAGGTATTGGTCGACTCTACTTGACATGGGTCCAAACCCACTCAGCTCGACATCGGCCAGGGCTCGAAATGAAAACTAGCCAACTCAGCTCAACTTCGACCCATGCTAACTCGACCTGAGCCCGGAGCGACTCGGATCGACCTGGGCCTAGGTCGACTTGGCTCTATATGGGCCTGGTGCCGAGTCGGCTCGACTTGGGCCTGGGTCGACTTGGCTCTACATGGACCCGATGCAGACTCAACCTTGGCTTAGGTGACTCGTATCTACATGGGTGTGGACTAACTGATATGATTCCACTAGATAGATATGAATGATTCTTTGACATTCTATGGAATCAACTTGAGTTGGAGATAGCTTAGGCACTTTTAATAGAATTGGATCAAGGTTCTATGTTTCAAGAACTCACCAAAACTTGCACCAAACACCAAACTCATATGGAAGATCCATCTATTGTCAATTGAACCGAACAAATTGTGTAAAAAGGCAAAAGCACCAATTAAAACTCTTAAGAAAGCAAATGAACCGAACAGAATATGAAAAGAAGCTACTGAACTGAATTAAAACAGAATCAAATGAAAACAGCCGAACAAAAGTGCAAGGAAAGGAAGATGAACCGAACAAAAGAAACTAAGACATGTTTAAGCTTCATATAATATGGAGATGAAAGAAAGAAGAACTTATGGAGATGGATGCTTTGGTTTGATGATCACGCCACTTAGAGGATGAAGGCTCCAAGATGAGTGAGCTAGTGCCGCCACTTGAGAGAACCAATTGTACTCAAGATAAGACAAGGTGAAGGAGAAGACAAGTTCTCACAAATTCTCTGTCAAATTGAGTAGAGTTTCTCTATTACTAATTTCCAATCTGATTTTTACAAAGGCAAGCACCTTTATTTATAGCCTAAGAGATGCTGAAATGAAAAGCTAATTAAACTCAAATTTCCCCCCAAATGACATGAAAGTGGCGCCAACTTAGAGCATGAGGAAGGTGTGACTTCCGCTCTTAGTTTGGCACCTCCCTATTACGCCTACACCTCTCTACTAAGCTCACACCCCCCAAGCTTCCTATTATTTTCCTAAACTAAAGACCTAAAGATGCTTTTACAAAAGAGGTGTCTTATGTTTCCCTCTAAGCACCTTCTAACAAAGATATTATAAAAAGAGAAAACAACTTTCCATTATTTCCTAATGCCTTGAATTGACTTCCTGTAAGCCTTTGAGGTGGGTTACCAACTCCTTGAGCGTCTAGCACTTGAGCCTCTTCCTCTTCTTGTCCTTGAGTATTGGCCTCCATTTGGTCTTGAACTTGATCTCCATCACTAACTATGCTCAAAATTGGCTTGGGTCGACTCATATCGACAGGGACTTGGGTCGACTAGGATCAACATAGGACAAGGTCGACAAGGCTCAACAACGACTCGGGTTGACTCGGCTCGACATCGTCCCAAGCACACTCGCCTTGCACAACTTCCATGGCCGACTCGACTCGACATCTTCCCAAGCCGACAACGGCTCGACATCGGCTCGAATAGGCCCGGGTAGACACGACTCAACATCGACCTAAAATGGGCCCAGGCCGACGTGGCCCGACATCACCTCGAGCTAACTCGACCCGACATCATCCCATCCCAACATAAGCCCAAGTCGACTCGGTTCGACATCAACCCGGACCGACTCGTCTTGACATCTGCCCGATATAGGCCCGGGCTAACTCGACATCAGCCCGTGTCAACTCTGTTCGACATTGGCTCGGGTAGACACGGTTCGACATCAGCCCGAAATAGGTCGGGGGAGACTCGGGCCGATAACATCCTGGTTTGACTCAGCTAGACATCACCTCGGGCCTGACATCAACCCAGTTCGACTTGGTTCGACATTGGCCCATGCCAACTCTACTCTACATCAGCACGAAATGGGCTAAGGCCCCCTCGGCTCCCCATCAACCGGGGCTGACTAGGCTCGACATCGAGTCGAAATGGGTCCGGCCCGCCTCGGCTCGACATCGGCCTGGGTACACACGACTCAACATTGGCCCAGGTCAACTTGGTCCGACATCACCCGGGTCAACTTGGTCCGACATCACCCGGGTCGACTCGGGTCGACATCAACTCCAACCTGACATCAGACCGGGTGGACTCAGTTCGACATCGGCCCGGGATTGACTCAGCTCTCATGGTATGATCAGCCAAAGACAAAGGTGTACCAATGCCTCTGGTGATGGAAAATATCCCCATTGGCCTCCAATATTCCAAAGGAAAATGGTAGATTCTAACCCATGCATGGCTTTTAGTACTCTTCACAGTAGACGAACCAATGTCTTTTTGTTCAAGAAAACAATCTCAAGAAACCAGGAGATAACTGCAATGAACCCATCTCGAGAGCCCATCAACCCGAACAACAACCATGTCTCCCTCAAAACAAAGAGTAGGTAGCTGAGACAAAGGAATGTCGCATGTATTTCCCAAAGCCTAAGCAAATGCTTTCCTTTGGCCTAGCATAACATATTTTGTCGTATTAGGAGCCACTTCTCGATCCTTCAAAATTTGCAAATGAAATAACGACCGCACCACACAATCGTTGCCTGCCACAGAACCACCGCGCCATATTTACTTTTGAAAAAACTATTTAACATTTCCTAAATCAACCTAAACAAATTTAGTTATTGATATATATACAATTATATTTTCTCTAATATATTCACCAATTTTGGCTAAATAGTATTAGGTTGAAAATTTGAATCAATTATCACTCTTTAAAATTGGATACTCAACTTGGTCATTAAGGAAAAAAAACGTTATATAAGTCTTGATAAAAATGTCACTCAATTATGTAAGGATTCAAACATAAGCTGACTAAATATTCTCATTAGTAAACTCATTTGGAATTACAATAAACTTTTATATGTTCTGTGCATTCATAAAAGACTATAATTTTAGCAATATGGAAGATTTTTTAACTATCACAAAAGACATACATAGGTTGAGAATGTGAGACAATGAAGTACGATAAAGACCTTTCATTCATTTCACCTCACAAGTAGTAGTTGTCAATGAACGATTTTGAACTTGTGTAGATGAGCGAGATATCATACGTTGTTTCTTGATTTTCTAAGAGATTCCTGGTTGTCCTAACAACACGAACCACCCAATGCGACATCCTCGTGTTATAGGACAAATAGCCCAATCAGTTACACAAACAATATAATCTTAAGTAACACCAACTTTCAATGCAACCTCCACGTGTAACATTAAAAAAAATATACTATTTTTTATATTATGAATAAATAATTTGAATAAAAATTTATATGCTTCACGAATAATATGAACCATACGACAAACGAAAGAAGGACCGGTACAAGAAATAAGTCATTTAGCGATCAAAAGTAAGTTAGAAGTTGTGACCAAAATACTCACTAAATAACACCCGCAACAATTTAGTGACAAAATAACAATGAAATAAATTTGTAGTGACATTATTTTGATTAGGGACTGAAATATAAATTGACAATTTTAGTAGCTAAATTTTCGTCGCAAGATCGGTGGGTATATAAGTTAAAATGGAAGTGTTATTTTTGACAATCAAATTAGTGATCGAAAAATGAATTTGGTTTCGGTTGCTAAATGAAAATGGTTCTTTTTGTGACCAAATTAAGTGTTTTTTAGTTATAAAATATGCTTTGGTCACTAAATATCTTTCAAATTTTTAATTTCTCACTCCTTGCATGAAACTCTTTACAATTGAAAACCTTTCACTCAATGAAATTCTAACTCTTTCACTTTCTAAAATCTTCCCCTGTGTCACTCATTGAAATCTCTCACTCCTTTTCACAATCACACAAACTCACTCACTTCTCATCATCACAAGAAATTCCCCATTCCCATTGTGTCATCCTCCAATGTCACCATAGTAAGTCATTTCAATATCTCATTCTTCACATCCTCTGGTCAATACTCATCCTTGAAACTCCACCCTAACTCTCAACCCACCACAACCAAATTATGGCCCATTGAAACTTGGCTTCACCAAAATCATGTTTATACCAACAGAATTTAAAACAACTTAAAAACAGAATCTAAAAGAGATCAGAGCAAAAGAAATGCACACAAGCAGTTTATACTGATTCACTCTTACACCAAGAGCTACATCCAGTCCCCAAAATTTGTTGGGTTTCTACTATGCAATCAAAATTATATTACAACACAAATCACCAAAAGAGCGACCTTGAGCCCTTCAAGAAACACACTCCTTTTGGCACAACAATCCACAAAAACCAAAACACCCTTTGCACTACAAGAAAATCATGAAGTAGAAACCAATTTTTAGAGACCAAAATAATTAGTTGCAATAGTAACTAAATTAGAGACCATTTTAGAAACTAAAAAAAAAATTTGGTTTCTAAATTAGTTTCTATTATTGTTAAATAGTTTCTAAATTGGTATCTAATTAGCAACCAAGATTTTAGAGACCAAATTTAGAAACTAAATAATTGGTAGTTAAAACATTGGTTGCTAATTAGATATCAATTTAGAAACTATTTAACAATAATAGAAACTAATTTAGAAATCAAAATTTTGTTTAGTTTCTAAAATAGTCTCTAATTTAGTTACTATTGCAACTAATTATTTTTGTTTATAAAAATTGGTTTCTATTTGATGATTTTCTTGTAGTGTTGATTCTGCACTTACACCCAATACAAAAATACAGTAATCAAGGAAGAAGAGAATAGAATACACCTGGGTATTACAAAGCTTAAAGATCAGAAGTACACCCTAATCCTATTTAACAAACTTGAAAATCCAAAGGTTGATGTGAATCTTGAAAACTTCAAATTGAATTTGCACTATGATTTCTCAAAACTATTTTTTTTACATTCCACACTAGTACAAAAAGGTAGATTAACGACGGTTAAAATCAACATTTAAAAACGGTTCCAGAACCGTCATTATTACAGGCGTCGTTAAAAGGTATGGACTTATAACGACGGTTCTGAAAACCGTCGTTAAAGGTGGTTTGTGTTTTTTAAAAAAAAATTTACACGACTTTTAAAGACGGTTCCTCTAGGAACCTTCGTTGTAAATAAGGATTTTTAAAGACGGTTCCAAGTGGAACCGTCGTTATATGTATTGATTAAAAAAAAACTTATTTTTTAAAAAATCTCAAACAACCTGCATAAAGTTTTCAAAATCCAGAAAATAAAAACATTTCAAATCATAATTTAAATATAAAAATTACATACAACAAATTATAACATAATACAAAAAAGTTTGGTAATATATGAAAAAATTTGTCATTGTAATGATTTATCTATACTAGAGTGTTATACATGGTTACAAAATACTTTGACCATGTTGTTCTCACATACTCCAATGCTTCTAAATCTAGCGGGTGTTGGTCGTTGAAAAACTGACATTTGAAATATTTTGAATTAGTGCATGAATAATAAATCTCAAATTTTAAAGTGTTTATTGTATTGAGATATTACCTTATCCCAACCTTTCTTAATTTCATCTTGCAAAATAGTCAACATCCACTGCATAACATAATAACCGCACTCATAATTTTGAGGTTGCCTGTTGGACTGCATGTGAAAATAAATGTATTAAATGAATGAGTGAAACACATTAAATTAAGGGAACAAATATACTTTAAATACCTTAAGGTACGTCCAAGTGAGTTTTTGTGCGTTTGAAGTTCTCCTCCCACACAACATATTATATCCAGAGTAAGCACTAAAATAATAAGATTTCATGTTAGAATACATAACATTATATAATATATAATTAATAATAAATGTTAAATGAAACTGTCGTACCTATCTATAATGTTTTTAAAATAGGCAGGAGGTTTTTTATGCAAGGAGCAAAACCATGCAGCGGTATGATCTTGAACAAATATGATCAATAGTTGCCAATGATGCCTGTATAACAAATCAGTTAATTAGTTTCTCTTATTTCAATAATTTATTAAAACTTATTTAATAAATAAGAACTTACTCATGGAGGTACGGAGCAAAATAAATGTGTTTTCCACCATTCTTTAAGGCAGTGGTGATGTATGTTTGTGTTTTCGACTTTTTGTTTCCAATTGATTGAGTGATTTGAGGGTCTAAAAACCCATATATATTGTGTTTCCCCTCATCAAAGCATAATCCAAAAAGATACCTAAATTTCAATAAGTTAGTACTAATATATTTAATAAATCAAAAGTATAAAGATTTTAAAATTTGAACTTACATCATCCATAATTGCAGAACTGTTATGTTAATCTCTTGATCTCCGGATGCAAGGTCCAACAAATCAGACATTTGAACGTACAACGGTAGATTACTATGCCTTCCAAAAACATTGGCATCCCATGGAACCTCTAAGACGATTGTATCTAAAGTTGTAGCAACTTCCACCAATGCCGCCAGAGGATCATCAGTGGAGACTATTTTCTTCTTTCCCAGAGGCAAATTTGTCTTAGGTTCCTGCTACTCATCAAAACAAACAAATACTTAAATTAGTTAGAATGTAATATATCTGATATATAATTGTTTTAATATTAGTGCAAATATATACCATAGAGTCTATAGGTCTGACGAGATGTCTAGGCCAGGCAACGAAAGTATGTAATGCCTCTGCCACAATTGTCACCTCTGATGTCGGCACAGGAACTGCAAGATCACCATAAAGGACCTTCTCCACCGTGACCTTCATGAAATTAGAAGGAAGACGCACATTGTGTAACATTGTGACCCCTTCATAACACTTACCCAAGGCAACGAATCGGGTCAAAGAATTACACTCAACATATAATTCGCATTGGCTAGTTGAGCCAAAGTCATCCCCTGATAGATCAACTGCCGAACAACTCCCTTTAGTGCTGACTTTCTTAATAGGAGGCGGAGGTGGTTCATCTTCTACCATAGTAGGTGGTTGCTGTGAGTGTCCTAAACCCTCCCACTGCTTTTTGAACTCCATTTCCATTCGCGCACTAAACTCCTCCATGAAGCTTTCTTTAAGCTCTTGAGTTACCTCAGCCTTTAACTGCTCACGTAGTTGTAGTAAATACTCTTGGTTAGGTTCATTGGACAATTGTTCCTTGCTGTGTGATGGAGGTCCAAAGTATGACCGAATCCTAACCCCATATCCAGCTACACGAACACGTCCAGGGTGTTCAGGTCGTCCGAGAGCAACATTAAGAATATCATTGCGACCACATGGTTTAAAAGTCCCCTGTGTTGATTGCTCATTAAGAGAATCCTAAAATAAATGAAAAGAAATTGACAAACTTCAACACATTGAATTTAAAATAACACATAGAATTTAAAATAACACATTGAAAAGAAATTGTCAAACTTACAACGCGTTCAACTGTTTGTTCTGTAGACTTAGAACTCCATGTCCCTAATGTGTTTATACGGGCACCCTTCCACATCTCATGTCGGAGTGGTGGGGATGGAGGTCTTAAAGAATCTACACTATTCATTTCCTCAATGGAAGTATAACGTGCTTTAATCTTTTCTTCAAGCATCTTCTGCTCTAGCAACTTATAACCACCACGAGACAATAAGTGTGGGGTATCATTATGTGCCTGATTGGCTTTTGCTTTGTTCCGAACCTCCTATCATAACACTCAAAATTTAGTAATACGTTAATATAAACTATATTCAAATATAAAAGTGATACTAACCTACCATTTTTCAGTTTGTCGAATATTGACAAACTGCTGCAAAGTTTCTTCATCAATGGATGTATATTTTGCACAAGGATTTTCTTCTTTCCTTTTCCCATATATATAATCTGTTGTCAATTTTGATTTGAACTGACAAAACTTGACACCCACATCTGAAAGAACCTTTGCTTTCAAGGTTTCCACATTCGGGATGTTGTAATGCGTCTACATTGTTTGAAAGAATTAGTTCATAAACAAAAACAAAGTATAAAAGAACTTTAGATTGAGCAAAGTAAAAACAGTTACATACCAGAATATCTTGCCAAATCATGTTTTTCTCGTGGTAAGTCACGTGATCCCAGGACTGAGTTAAGATAGAGATCCTTTCACGAGATAGTACTCCGAGATAACTCCTATATTTCTTTGCATGTTGCCCAGTGGGCACACCAGTGTGGATATCAATAGACAAAGGTATTTTGTCATCTTTAGTTATCTTCTTAAACATATTCTTTAATCTTGTAGGTCCTCTACCAGTTTTTGAATGGGAAACTTTATCATCTGCCATGTTCCTGTTATCAAAAAAATATAATAAGCATCAAAAATATGAAATATAATGAAAATGAAATATATTGTAAAACTAAACATGAATCACATGTACATACAAATATATATTCCTTCATCATGATCATTTCGAGTTGCATGTACAACATCAGCAACATCCTCGTACTCTTTATTGATGGTCGTTAAGTGATTCAATCTCACAAATGTCATTGTTTGTATCTTCTGGGTCATTATGTTGTTTTTTTCCATGTAGCACAACAGACCAGTGGTCAGACGTAGGATCTTGGATATAGAAAACTTGGGAAGCTTGATGTGCCATTATAAATGGTTCGTCATGATAACCTATCTTTCGAAAGTCAACCAAAGTCATTCCTGATTCATCAACTTTGACACCAGTCTTATTGTCAACCCACTTGCATTTGAAAACAGGTACAGTAAACTTGGTATAATTAACTTCCCAAATCTCTACTATGACACCATAATAAGGCATTGATCCCACAACAGAATTTTGATCCTTTGCAGTTGAAAACTGCATAGACTCTGCCTCCAAGGTGACTCCGCTATTTTGCACTGTACTTCTATCATCTTGAGACTTTGTGTAAAACAAACAACCATTTACTTCATAGCCAGAACAACATAAAACATCAAATTTGAGACCGTTTGCAAGCCATGTTAATGTTTCAGATGCTGATGGATCATTCATTATTTGTTGCTTAAACCATGACATGAAAGTTTTGTTATGCTCAATTAACACGCATTTTTCTGATTGTCTTGGATTTTTATATTTGACAATGTCTTTGTCTGTATCTAAGTATGGCAACACCTCATCAGTGTTATTCAAGATATACAAGTGTGCTTGCAGAACCTCTTCTCTAGATTTGCTTATGACATGTACACCTCTTGATGATTTACTTATGAATCTACGAGAGTGCCAACCTTTTTCAGGAACTCCTATACATTTGGCTTTTGACATGTACTCGGAACAAAACTCAATAGATTCTTCTGAAATGTATCTTTCAATAATGGAAGCTTCTGGACGACATTGATTCTTCACATATCCCTTCAAAATCTTCATGTATCGTTCAACTGGATACATCCATCGCATATAAACTGGCCCACACAATCTGATTTCTCTTACAAGATGAACAACCAAGTGTATCATAATATCAAAAAAAGATGGAGGAAAAAACATCTCGAGTTGACACAAGATAACAATTATTTCTTCTTCGAGTTCATCCAACTTCTGAGAGTCAATCTCTTTACTACATATGGAATTGAAAAATGAACATAGTCGAGTGATTGTATGCCTAACATTTTTGGGCAAGATTCCACGAATAGCCACCGGTAGTAATTGTTGCATTAGAACGTGACAATCATGTGACTTTAAGCCAATTAGTTTCAAATCATTCATAGATACAAGACTCTTCACATTTGAAGAGTAGCCTTGTGGTACCTTAACACCTTTAAGACATTCACAAAAACTTGTTTTCTCTTTCTTTGACAAAGTGTAACATGCTGCAGGCAAGTATGTACGTTTACCAACTTCTCTCGGTGCCAATTCCTCTCGTATATTCATTTCAATCAAATCCAGACGTGCATTCACACCATCCTTTGTTTTGCCTTTAATGTTCAGAAGTGTTCCTATTAGACTGTCACACACATTCTTCTCTACGTGCATTACATCTAGACAGTGTCTAACATCTAACTTACACCAATACGGAAGATCAAAAAAGATTGATCTCTTCTTCCATATTTCACTCACAGTTTGCTTCTTCTTCATTTTTCCAAAAGTCACAGTAACATTTTTGATTTTTTCATAAATTTCAACACCACTTAAGGGAGTGGGACAAATGTCATGTTCTTGGTATCCGTTAAAAGCTTTTTTCAATCGACGATACGGATGATATTTCTTTAGAAATCTACGATGCCCAAGATACACAGTTTTTCTTCCATGTTTCAACTGCTCATAAGATGTCTTGTCTTGACATATTGGACATGCTCTATGGCCTTTCGCACTATAACCTGACAAGTTCCCATATGCAGGGAAGTCATTGATAGTACAAAACAACATCGCATGCAATCGGAAAGATTCATTTTTAAACGCGTCAAACACATCAACCCCTTCATTCCACAATAATTTCAAATCTTCAATCAATGGATTAAGATAAACATCTATGTCATTTCCAGGTTGTTTTGGACCAGAGATCATCATAGATAACATCATGTATTTACGGTTCATACACAAAGCAGGAGGTAAGTTGTAAATCACTAACAAAACGGGCCATGAACTATGATTACTACTTAAATTTCCAAAGGGATTCATTCCATCAGTTGCCAATCCAAGTCTTAAGTTTCTTGATTCTTTTCCAAATTCAGGAAATTCTTTATCAATATTCTTCCATTGCAAAGAATCAGCAGGATGACGAAGTATTCCATCACTTTTTCTATTATCTGCATGCCACCTAAGGTTTTTAGCATCATCTGTATTTGCAAACAAACGCTTAAGCCTTGGAATTATTGGAAGATACCAAACAACCTTAGCAGGAGGACCTTCTTTTGTGAATTCATCAATTTCATTATTCTGACCAACTTTAACCTTATAACGTGACAAACCACACCTGGGACACCTTCTTAAATCTTCATACTCATTTCTGTATAAAATACAATCGTTAGGACATGAATGTATTTTTCTATACTCCATACCCATTGGACAAAGTATTTTTTTGGCCTCGTAATTTCGATTAGGCAAGGTATTTCCTTCTGGAAGCATGTCCTTAAGCAATTGAAGCAATTATGTAAAACTTTTGTCAGTTCATCCATTCATTGCCTTCAAATTCATGAACCTTAACACTGCAGATAATCGTGTGAAATTAGTTGAACCAGGATACAAAGGAGTCTCTCCATCATTAGACATATTTTTGAAAACTGCATTAGCAAAAGATTCTGCTCCCACATCACGAATCATGTCTTCTAATCTATCATCCATTGAGAAATGAACTTCCTCGGAACCTCCGTGCACACTTGGCAAGTCTAACAATTCACCATGCCACGTCCATGTTGTATAACTTTTCAAAAATCCATCACACAAAAGATGTTCTCTAATTTCGAAAACACTTAATATTCTTCCATTTAAACAATTGACACAAGGGCACCTTATCCTTACTTCATTCTTATAACTAACGACATTATGTTCTGCGAATTGTATGAATTCTTCCACCCCTTTTTCGTAAGTATCACTTATTCGTGGTGTATTAATCCAACTCCGATCCATAGAACTGCCAAACTAACAACCAGTGTGGACTCACAACCAATGCGTTTAATATGTAATCATAAATAAATAAATCAAAATTGCCGAAGGTCGGACACCTTCGGACTCAGAACCAGTGCGTTCAATATGTCAAAACAATATATAACCATTAAAAAATAAATCAAATTGCCGAAGGTCGAATACCTCCGGACTTAGAACCAGTGCAGATTAAATATCTCAAAACAATATATAATCATTGAAAGTTAATCAAAAGCGTCGAAGGTCGGACACCTTCGGACTCAGAATCAGTTCGTTCAATATATAAAATCAATACTTAACTCAAGATAAACACTTTCAAATTATAGTTAATAATAGACAAAATATACTAACCTCAAAAGAGGCGGCGGTCGCGGTCGGAGGGCACGGTGGGAACAATGACGCCGCTCAAAGGAACGGAGACGCGGCAGAACGGCAGCAGCAACCGGCAGTCGGCAGCAGCAACCCTTGCGGTGGGGTTACGGTGGGCGCGGCGGGGTCGCGGTGGGGTTTCGCGCGGTCCGCCTTGGGGGTCGCGGTGGGATCGCGGTCGCGCGGTGGGGTTTCGCGCGGTCCGCCTTGGGCGTCGCGGTGGGGTCGCGGGTCGCGGTGGGCGCGGTCGCGCATTGGGCGTCGCGGTAGGGTTTCCCACGGTCCACGTACGGCGTCGCGGTGGGTGTCGCGTACGGCCTTGGGCGTCGCCGAAGAGGCGCGGTGCGGCGCGGTCCGGCTCGGTCGACCTGTGAGGCGGTGAGATGGCGCGGCGCGGTCGACCTTGCTGCTAGGTCGCAGAAGAGGGCGGTGGGCGGCTAGGTCAAGAGTGAAGAGGTCACGAGCGGTGGTCGGCGGCGAAGTCGCTCCGGTGGTCCGCGGCAACGATTTGCAAGCCGTAGTGAGGAAGAAGGCAACGACAAGAGTGAAGATGAGAGTGTGAGAAAGAAGGAAATTAATTAGTTTAGAGCGGGAAGGGCTTTTAACGACGGTTCTGGCGCGAACCGTCGTTGTATGTCTCAAGTCCAACTTTTAACGACGGTTGTGGGGCGAACCGTCGTTAAAAGTGCAAAAAAAATTCAAAAATTTAAGGCATTGCCACCGCGTCGTTTTTAACGATGGTTGTTTCCAAACCGACTTTAAAGGGAGTCGTTATTGTAGAATTTTGTACTAGTGCCAGGAGCGTATAACTAACTTTTTATACTCCAAAGAATAATTAAAAACATTTAAAACAGGAGAGCATTCAATTAGAAATCATTTAAGAGAGATTCACAAATCCGAATTGAATTCTGTTAGGATTTTCAAAGAAACAATCGGTTGAAAACACGAAACAACCGACCGATTGAAAGTCAAACAACTTTCAACCGATCCGAATTGATAAAACAACAGGTTGTTTTTCACTTAGTTGAAAAATATTCCATTTTAAAAAGGTTTTCAAATCAACTCAGTTCTGGATTCAAAGGAGTGGATTACACTTTAATCTACCCAGATCCCACCTACACACAACATCAACACCAGCCTTTCATCAAACACCTTGGATTTGGATTCTTCAAAGCTCTTCATCAAGATCAACACTTTCTTCCCTGCACACTTCCCTCACACTCTTTGTAAGTTCTTCCTCAATTGCATTGGTGGTGTGTTATTCCTTCATTCGTCCATTGCTTCATTGCTCATTTTTGTTTGTTTTTTATGTTCTCTACATTCCAAGGCGTATAAAGTGAATTTTGGTCTCTTTCATCTTGCTCCTCCAAGCCATTGTGGTTGCTTGCCCACCACCACTAGGTGTGAGATTTTTATTTTTATATTTAAATATTTTTTTTTGTAATCTTTATCACTATGTTAATTTATTTGTTTTTTATTTTTTTCATATGTTAATTTGTATATTTTATAAAAAAATGTAGTTATTATTAATTTATATTATTTTTTCATTAGTATGCTGAATTGGAATTGTTAGGTTAGAATTCTTAATTAGTTAGATTATTAGATTAAAAAAATTTAATAAGTAATTTTAGGATTTATAATTAATATTATTTTAGTTATATAATTAAAATTATTAAAATTTAATAATTAATATTAGGGTTTATAATTAGAGTAATATTATTTTATAAATAATTTTAGGATTTATAATTAATATTATTTTAGTTGATAATATAATTATATTAATAAAATATAATAATTATTATTAGGGTATTTAATTAGTATTAATAAAATACGACCCTCGCACCGTGAAAACTGAGACGAAGGTTAGCACGAACTGGACGAAAGTGACCACAAAAAGAGGCGATACGAGCAACCATGGACAAAGGCAAGGCGAGCGACCACGACGCGATGAACAACCACAACACAATTATGTTAACTTGGACGAGTTGATGAGTTAACTCGCTAAGTTTGATAACCATGGTTGTAATTGTTATAATTTAGAAATGATTTTTTTTTAATTAGAATTGTTTATTTAATGAATTGGATATATAATTATATTTTTTTATTTATTGAATTGCAGACATCTCAACCAAATAGTTGAAGTTTAATTACATTATGGACTTACCTCCGTATATTACTTAAATGTTTACTGGTTTTTTCTATTAATTAGGGAATGGCGTGGATATAGCATACTCAGAGGTTGAATGATGAACATAATTTTATTCACACTTATTAACTTTAATAATAAATTATTGGAATATAATAATAAATAAATTCATTATTTTAATTAAGATTCATATAATTGGGTTTATTTGGCCCTTAATTATTATTACTATTAATTCTATATTTTTAACCAAAATTTGCTTTTTTTTAAATCAAAACAGGAAACAAAATCTGAAATAATGAATTAGAGAATTAAATATGCAATTATCTCAAAAAAGAAATTCAATGCAAATTTATGCAAGGATATTCTCTCAAAATCCTTCAATTAAAATTCTTGTGAAAAATCCTTCAAAAATAGAGCAAATATACTTTGAGGATATTGTTCAAGAAAATTTTATGCAAGATCTCTCATAGTAGTGGGAATCAATTACAATCAATGCACAAATCTGAAAGAAAATGGAAACAATATATATGGAAGACAAGAAAGAATAAAACCTTAGATTGTTTGGGAATGAAGATATAAGTTTAATAATTTGAAATAGGAAAAGGAAGGATCTGATAATTGTAAAGCAATATCATAAGGAAAATTTTTAATCTGATTTTGTGCAAGGAAAAGAAAATTATAAAAGAGACTTCAGAGGAAGGAAGAGGGGAGCTATTGGATTGCGTTTCATAGGAGCAAACACATTTTAAACCTAGTTCTATTTTCTTTATTTGTATTATTTTTGTTTTGCCTCTGTATGGAATGCTAAACTTTTTTGGTTGATTCCTTTGTAATTCCTTGTTGAAATATGAGGTTTGATCAACAAAAGTTTTGTTTTTTTTAAATTCTCTATACCAATTGTTTTAATATTCTAATATCCTGGAAAACTAGTTTTTGTGAGAGGTTGTACTTGGACGCATGATTGAGAAAAACGGGATAAGAATTCCCATGGAATATATGCATGGAACAAATTTGGTACTGATTAAACCAGTAGACACATGCTTTACTGGTGAGTTTCAAGTTGAATCAACTTAACGTATGTTGAATCTAATTTAGCTCTATATAGAATTGAATGATGATAATCCTTAGATGACCTATAAATAATTCATTGGTGAAAGAACTTGTGGATCAACCGCTTTTTATTTTTTTGTTTTAATCCCTTTTATATTTTTTGCACAACTATCACAACCCCCTTTTTTATCATTATATTTATTGCTAACTTAAATTGCTTGCAAATAGATTCTAAAAACTTATTTCACTATTGGATTCGTTGGGAGATGACTTGGGATCATCGAACCACAATGATACTATCATCTCTCTAGTGTTACACAGGTCTATGCTAGAATCATTTTATTTGACAGTAAAACGACAACTACCATCAATCCAGTGAAAATTATCAAAATTTGGCATGGTTGAACCTAAAGGTTTGTAATTTTTTGTCTTCCTCTCTTCATTATTTGTCAAAGTATTAATATTATCTTTTAATTTATATTAAATTGTAGTGTAATAAACAACTAGAAGGTTATGAGTGTGGCTACTACATTATGCAATGGATGGCTACCATTATAAGGGTAGGCATTCAACGAGATTGGTGGCAGGTAATAATATTTAAATTATTCTTTATAATAAAAGTATATGTACCTTAACACTAATTTGAACTTATTTTGTAATGCAGTAGTTTACGGATGCTCAACCACTACATTCAGATGTAGTGGACTATGTGAGAAATGTCTGGGCCACATACTTCATTAATTTCTATTACTCTAAGATAGCTAATGAATAGTATATGAGTTTAAGTAATATACCATGCTTCTAATGTACATGAATTAGATAGATAGAAATATATATTGGTGTTTCTAATTGATTTATCAATATTTCATTGTTTGAAAGAATGTGTGTCTGTAAATTTGGTTAGATTTTTAAATGAACATGTTAACTAAGAAGATGAAATGTGTAAAACAATTTGAACTAAATAAAACCAAAATAAATTGCAAACCGCAATCCGTTAGACACTATAGACTACGGTTTGGAAAACAAACGTCGTCTATACCTTTCTCTGGTATACTTTAACCTTATTTGTTGTAAGCTATAGTCGACGGTTGCTCAAAATAACCATAATCTAAATGTGCCTTATAGATTATGATTTTGAACCATCGTCTATAAGTCAAAAGTATGATCTACATACTGAATTGTCTACTTTTGTGTGTTCTTTATGCTATGTTCTACTTTTTGTATGTTTATTTTTCTTCAAATATGTGTAGATTGTTGAATCAAGTGTGTTCAAGCTTTGAAGAATCCAAATCCTTTGAGTTTGATTGAAGGCTGGATGTGCTTGTTGTTGCTGAGGTGTTTTAGAATAGGATCTGGGATAGATTATCTGTGTTAATCCACTCTTGATTGAATCCAAAGCTTAAGCATTCTCAAACCTTTTCAATTGAAAGTGTTTTTCAAACTAAGTGAAAAACAACCTGTTGTTTTATCGAAACAACCGATTGTTTTATACTTAGGTGTTTTAAGAAAGGTTGAAAACTGTTTTTGATGGTTGACTTGCTGTCAAACCAAAACAACCGATTGATTCGAGGATTCAACCGATTGTTTGTTTTGGGACCATAACAGAAAACTGTTATGTGCTTTGACTAAGCTTTAAATGATTTTATAACTAAATACACTCCATTTATAAATGCTTTGATCAGTCTTTGAAAGCAATAAATAGTTTGTTAAGCTTTTGTAACAAACAACAAATATTAAATAATAGAAAAAAAGATTTGAGTTTTTCACTGATTTTGAGTTTTTGAAGAGTTGAAAGATTGCTTGAGATTGCTTTGATCAAGAGAGTGTGGAATAGGATTTTCAACTTGTATTGATATCAGATCATTCTGTAACAAGTGTAATCCTTCAATACTTTGTGTAAACTCTTTGGTGTAAGGCAGAGAAGTGTTGTGTGTTCTTGAGGTTATCAAGATCAGCATTCTTGGTGGTGTATGTGCTGAGCCAAAGGAAGTGTGTGTCTTAAGGGGATCAAGGTCACTTCTTTGGTGGTGTTTGTAAGTAATATAGGTTTGATTGCTTAGTGGATTCCCCAGTGGTTTTTGGGAATACTGGATGTAGCTCTTGGTTTAAGAGTGAACCAGTATAAACAGTGTGTGCAATCTCTCTATCCCTTAAACTCTTTAAATTCAGTTTATATTTGTTAACTGGTATAAACAACCGATTGTTTTTCTGGTGCTGTGCTAAATTGCTTTGTGTTTTTGGCAAACTGAGTTCTTAATCAAGTTTTCTAAAAGGAATTTCATTCTAGACTAAAAAGTTTGCGAAAACCCTCTTTAAATCATTCTCCCCCCTTCTAGTTTAAAGCCATACATTCTAACAATTGGCATCAAGAGCTTGGTTCATGAAATTTATTCTAGTGTGATCCTAAAACTATTTTTATATGGCTGATAGATTACCTTTTGGGGAAGGTGCTTCAATCAACAGACCACCTCCGTTTTGTGGTTTGAACTACCAATTTTGGAAAGTCAGAATGAAAATCTTTGTTGAATCACTTGACAAAGGTATTTGGGATGCAATTGAAAATGGCCCCTTTGTTCCAAAATTTGAAAAAGATGGTTCTTCCATTGAAAAATCTTGGTCTCAATGGACTGATTTTGAAAGCAAGAAGGCTAAATTTGATTGCATTGCTAAAAACATAATAACTTCTGCCTTAAATTCAGATGAATTTTTCAGGGTCTCTCAATGAAAATCAGTAAAGGAAATGTGGGACACCTTGGAGGTAACTCATGAAGGTACCAATGAGGTGAAACGAGCCAGAAAGCATACTCTAACCCAAGAGTATGAAATGTTCAGAATGCTCAAGGGTGAGACTATTGCTGAAGTTCATAAGAGGTTCACTCACATCATCAACCACCTTATGAGCCTTGAGAAAACCATTGAAAAAGAAGAACTAAACATCAAGATCCTCAAATGTCTTGATAGATCTTGGCAACTGATGACTTTTTACGGCAAGTGCACCGCTTTGTCAGAAGTAATAATTGTCCCTAAGGACGGATATCGATCCCACAAGGAACAGTGAATTATCAAGTACAATAATCGCTAAATATAGAACAAAACAATTAAAAGTGTATTGAAAGTGGTTGTGTTGGCAATGATCAATAAGAAAACAGACAAAGAATTAGTTGTTTCAATTGGAAAAATAGGGATTAGGTTTCATCTCTCTCACTCTCATGTATTTTGATTAGCATGTCAATATTAAGTTCTTTGATTGAAATTGATGCCCGTATAAAAATCATCTATATCGATTCCTCGCATATAAAATCCTTAAGAATGTCCCCTAACTATCGATCCCTCGCATAATTATAAGAACAACTTAGAACGAAGCTCAGACGTTTAATAGCAATTAACATTTCAAGTCTATTCCAAGCACTCAAATATGTTAAGTATTGTTGTTTAGGTCCGAACCCTAAAAATACCTCCCGGTCAGATTTAAGATTCTCAATTTGTCACGGAAAATTAAAAGTAAAACAAAAATACCAATAATCAATCAAGAACTGAATATTAATATATAAAATATCACCTCAATACATAAGAGTTTGAGCAGATTACTCCCAATCCCAAAGGGTAGAATTAGCCACGCATACTTCTATCACCTTCCATTCTCCCAATTGGGTTACAATTCACTCTATGGTGTTTTCCTCTCAATCTGGCACCCTAAGGTTGAGCCTCTAGCCCTCTATTTATCCTAGTTTTCTAGGGTTAGGCTAACGGGCTAAATGATAAAACATAAAAAAGGCCCAATCTTCATTTGTATCTTTTTCCATTCTGGGACCTTCTATCTTTATCTTTTTAGCTCAAATCATTCATCTTTAATCCAAATCTCCAATCTTCCTTAGAAATCTGCAATTAACACCAAATTTGGGAATAAAATACTCTTATTCAAATAAAGATCATAAAAAATGTAAAAAGGTATAAATTCATAAATTAGGGATTATTTTTTATGTAAATTAGCAATAAATCCTCATAAGTGTCTATATTTTAATATGAAATATTGCTGAAATTAGACACTTATCACTCTCCCCAACTTAAAATCTTGCTTGTCCTCAAGCAAAGTAAATGAATATATTTGAATTTCAATATCAAACAGCTTAATTCACTAAACAACAAATCAAATTAGAAACTTATGATGCTTCCAATTTCAAATATAGAAAATTATAGACACAATCAATTTCCAGGATAAAATCAAAACAAATAAATGAAAATTCATCAAGGAATATCTTCTCATATGCTCACGGGTAAGTGTTTCTCTCTATTTTCACTTAATCATAACAAATCACAGTTGCTTTTCATTTCATCTTCAAATCACAAACATATTAGAAACATGAATCTTAAGGTCTTTTACAGGGTTGTAATGAGGCTGGGCTTCCAAAAAATATTGGTTTTTCTTAGATAACAAAATGCACATCTTAAAGAAGAAGAACATACCTACAATTCAATTATAGAGAACATATATGTTATCTAATTACCACTTTCTTTCGATGTCACATTTTTCCTCATTTTCTTTCTTTTCATGATTTTCATGAAATTTTTCTATCTTTCTTTTCTATTTCTTTTTCTTCTTATGTTTCTGTTTCTTGTTTTTTTTCTTTTTTTTCAATAATAGGAAAAAATTCTTCCTATTTTAAACTTTTTGAACTTTCACAATCAGAACCAACCATTCCCTTTTCTATATGTATTGCATCTATGTTCTCCTTCCTTAGACATGCTAAAGGGTAGGAAATTATATCAATAAAGGTTAAGGTGCAATATTAACAAAAAAATTCTTGGCCCAAAGGGGATAAAAAAAAATGGAATACTAATATAAAAGTTGGCTTTTTGGCCTTGGCTCCTACTTAACACAAACAAATGCCTCAATCATCTTCATGCTCTTTTATGATGCAACAAAAATAAAAATTAAGCAACCACAACTGTCAATTCATCAGTAAAACTCTCAAAACTGTTTAAGGTTCACACACTCACTTGGTTTAAATGGTCTCATTCCTTTTTGTCTTGTCATTATTTGTCCTAATCAATCATCCTGTTAAATTTTCATGTATCATAATTTTAACTACATTTGAATAGGGATTCAATCATATTTTCTTTTCTACCCCGTGTCTAATTCATCTCACTGTTTAATATCTAAACACAAATTCTTTTTTCCACAATTCGAAATTAATATTCTAGTTCTTTTTTATTTGAGAAAAATAAACTAGAAAGCAAACAAATTAAAACTGAAAATTTATTCAAGAAAGATAATTCAAAACCTAAAACTAACAAACTAACAAAAACAACAAATTTATTCAAAACACAAAATAAGCAATTAAAACAAACTAAAAAAATAAACAAATAAAAAAAACAAAATAACCGAAAAATAAAATAAAATAAATAAAAACTAAACAGAAAATAAAATTTAAATAATTGAAAAGAAAAGAGAATTAGAGAGATAGAACCATATTTTTTCTCAATCCTCTCTTCTTAAGAAGTCATCCAGCTTTTTGTTAAAAATTTTATCTATAGTCTTGCTTCATTTGCTGGATCTGCCCCCTTGACTAATAGAACCTGTCCTCAGGTCAAAATACATAACCTGCAAAATGATTAGGAGGCATACAGGATTTTTTTTTATTATTATTATTATTTACTTTTTTTATTTATATATATAAAATCAGCAAAGGTAATAAAACAACATAAAACTAAAATGTGGACTGGGTTGCCTCCCAGTAAGCGCTCTTTTAACGTCATATAGCTGGACACCTATGTCTTTATGGGTCATCTAAAAGGATTACCATAGTGAGTGTTTCCTGTTCATTACCCAAGTAAGGCTTTACCCTCTGACCATTTACAACCCAACTTCTGTGTGATTTTGGTTCTTCTAACTCTATTGCTCCATACGGCTTTACCTCTTTCACAACATAAGGACCTGACCATTTAGATTTTAACTTTCCAGGAAAAAGTTTTAATCTAGAGTTGAATAAAAGCACAGATTGCCCAGGGTAAAAATTTCTTTCCACAATCTTCTTGTCATGATATTTCTTTGTGCGTTCCTTATAAAGCTTTGAGGAACTATATGTGTTTAACCTCATCTCTTCAAGTTCATGGATTTGCAGTTTTCTCTTTTCCCCAGCCGCTTTAGCATCTAAATTTAGTGTTTTTAATGCCCAATATGCTTTATGCTCTAATTCCACCGGAAGATGACAGGCTTTCCCATAAATCAGCTGAAATGGGGAAAGGCCAGTAGGAGTTTTAAATGCCGTTCTATACGCCCACAGAGCTTCATCAAGTTTGATTGACCAATCTTTCCTTGATGCAACCACTGTTTTCTCTAATATTTTCTTGATTTCTCTGTTAGAAACTTCTGCTTGCCCATTTGTCTGTGGGTGGTAGGCTGATGCTACTTTATGACTAACCCCATAATGCTCTAACACTTTCTTCAATTGGATATTACAAAAATGAGACCCACCGTCACTTATCAATACTCTTGGAGTGCCAAATCTGCAAAAAAATATTCCTTTTAAGAAATTTGATGACTGTCTTGGAATCTGCATGTTGTGCTGGAATTGCTTCCACCCATCTAGAAACATACTCAACTGCCACTAGTATATATTCATTTGAAAAAGAAGATGGCAAAGGCCTTATAAAATCAATGCCCCAACAATCAAAGACTTCAATTTCTTGAATATTTTGTAATGGCATCTCATGTCTTCTAGAAATGCTTCCTGTCCTTTGACACCTATCACATCTTTGTACTAATGCATGTGTATCTTTAAACAACGAAGGCCAGAAAAAACCTGATTGAAGAATTTTTGCAGCTGTCTTTTCCCCATTAAAATGTCCTCCATATGCTGAATTATGGCATTGCCATATAATTTTATTGGCTTCATCTGAAGAAACACATTTTCTCAGCAAATTATCTGCACCCATTTTAAACAAATGAGGATCATCCCACACATAATGATTGGCATCCTTAAAAAATTTTCTTTTTTGATGCCAGTCCAAATTCTCCGGGATTGTTCCAGTAGCTTTAAAATTGGCCATGTCTGCAAACCATGGCCTCTTTTTGATTATCAGTAGCTTCTCATCTGGAAATTCAGCAAGAACCTCCGGCTCTAATGTGGTTACCTCATCATTTGCTAGTCTTGATAAATGATCTGCTACATTGTTCTCACATCCTTTCTTATCTTTGATCTCCAAATCAAATTCCTGCAACAAAAGTATCCATCGTATAAGTCTTGGCTTAGAATCTGCTTTATTCAATAAATATTTTAGTGCAGCATGATCAGTGAAAACAATGACTTTAGAACCTATCAAATAAGATCGAAATTTCTCAAGTGCATACACTATAGCTAGTAGTTCTTTTTTCTGTTGTGGTGTAATTACTTTGAGTTTCATTCAAAACTTTACTTGCATAGTGTATTACTTGAAAAATTCTTTCTTTCCTTTGTCCTAAAACTGCTCCTATTGCATAATCACTAGCATCACACATTATCTCAAAATTAAGTTTCCAATCAGGAATAGTTATGATAGGTGCAGAAATGAGTTTTTCTTTCAAGATATTAAAAGCAGTTAAACAATTATCATCAAATTTAAAAGGAGTATCCTTATTGAGAAGGTTGCATAGGGGCTTTGAAATCTTGGAGAAATCTTTAATAAATCTTCTGTAAAATCCAGCATGCCCTAGAAAACTGCTGATTCCTTTGATGTTGACTGGTGGAGGTAACTTCTCAATGACTTCAACTGTTGCTTTATCTACCTCCAGCCCTTTATGAGAAATTTTATGGCCTAAGACAATTCCTTCAGTGACCATGAAATGACATTTCTCCCAATTTAGC